>NW_023270415.1:78547251-78599178 GCF_011800145.1 Mirounga leonina
GTCATCAATATCATCACCATCACCATCATCATCGCTATCATCATCACTATCATCCTCATCCTCATCATCACCATTTTCTTACAAATGGTAACAACCCTGAATCCCTCTACATTTTCTCATATGATTTGGCATGTGAAGCCTTTGTTGTCCTGGTTGCTTCACAGTGAAAATGTTCGTAGGACCAGTCACTCAACTGACCCTTAGTTCCCCCATCTTTAAGTGGGGAACTAATGTGTCATACCCCCTTGCACCTGGGCTGACCCACAGTAGAGGCCATAGAGCATCAGTCTCCCTGTTGATCCACACTCTTCTGTAGGGTGTAACTTCTTGGGTTTTCTCTTCCTTCAAGGAGCTCAGGGCACTGCCATGGATACCAAGAATCACTCTTGGAACTCGCTGTATTCTCATTCTTTCTCTGCATACTTACAGGGGTGACATCAGGCCAGGTGTGATTACTCCCACTGAGGATGCAAGGAAGTGGGAGGCCAAGGAATTAACTGGTAACCTCAAGGTTCCCTTTAAAGCAAAGCTCCACCTGTCATTCTCAGCCATAAGATAGCAAATTCTAGGGTGACATCTTTGCACCCCTGCTATTCCAGCCAGTTGTTCAGACTCAGGAGACCTGGTTCCAGACACTACCTAAATTACAGATATTTCCTATCGTTAGGCCTCAGTTTTCTCATCTTGTTAAAATGGGGTTATAGCAGCACCTGCATCATTGAGCTATGAGTACTGAGACAATCCACCTCAAGTGCAAGCACAGTGCATCTTAGTAGCAAACACTCAATAAACTGGACATTTTTCATCTTAAAATGGTTATTTTCCATCTTAGTAACTCTCACATCACAGCTCTCATGAAGAGAACTTTACAAGTGTGGTGCAGAGCCTGGCATGGACCAAGTGCTCAGGGACTATTCCTGCTTATATCACCTCTACTAGGATTTTGCTCCAAGGCTCCAGCCCTTCTGCCACCACATCTGAGCCACCCAGAGGCCATTGTACGTGTCCACTCTGATGGGCAGAGTTGGCAGGTTTACCGGGCCATCCCTTGCTCTGACATGCAGCCAAAAAAGTTTTCAAGCTGAATTCCAGACAGCAGCTCTGGACTGGCCACTCAGGGATCCAGGGCCCCATGCAGGCTGTCACGCCTGGAAGCCTTCTCACCTCTGTCTGGCACTTCCGTGCTCCAAGGCCTGGGGGCTGAAGAGCGCTCAGGTGGTGGATAATTATCCCACATGCTGCTGCCTGCATTTAGATGAAGCATTATTCAAATCCGCTGCCTCTCCAAAGAGCTTCATCATCTTCCTGGGCCCCAGGACATGCAGCCACAGAGCCAGCACCCTGGATGGCCTGGGAGTGGGCTGTCAGGAACACCTGCAGTCAGTGGGGCTTGTTTTCTGTGATGTTTCCATCTCACGGTGACCCCTGCTCCTGCTTAGCCTTCTTCCCGGTTTCTCTACATTTGGTGTTGATTCCTTTCAAGAAAAGGACAACAGGAAGGAGCAAAGAGCAAGGGTGGAAGGAAGGAGGAGAGGGGATGGGAAGGTGGCAAAAGGGAGGAAGGGAGGAAGAGAGGAAAGAGAGAAGAAAGGGAATTCTTGCATGCCCCCAGATTTCTTCTTGCTCCTGATGCCTTTACACCTCCCCTACTTCCCTCCACAGTGCACGGACAGGTGTGCAGTAGGTCTACGAGCCCAGAGTGCTTGTGACCATCTTCCCTTCCTTTCCACAAACCTTATATTCTAGTCTCCAGGGCCTGGGATGGTCTATGTCTTGTGGTCACATAGAACTGCACCAGCAGAGCCTTTGGAGAGGACCTGCCGCCTGGCACCCAGCACCAGGCCTGGGCTCAGCAGGCAGCCTCCAGCTCTCAGTGCCCCCTATGGGGTTTTCCAATGCATCAACACACTGCAATTTATTTTTTCCATTCTATTATGGATGGACCTCTCCACAGCTCCCAATTTTGTGCTGCTGTGAACATTCTTACACATTTCTTCTCGTACGAGCATATGCACTTATTTTTCTTAGGTGTATACCTAGAAGTAATATTTTTAAATCACAGGGTTGCCATGTGCTTAAATGTAATAGGTAACTTCAAAGTATTGTCTGAAATGATTTTACGAACTGATGCTGCCCTCAGCAAGGTATGAACATTCCAGTTGCTCCAAATCCTGACAACTGGCATTATCAGAAGCTTTTTAAGTACATTTTAGATGATCTAAGTGGCACTGTCGTTTTAACTTACATTTCCCTGAAAAATAATGGTGTTTTGACATTTTTGTAATCTTACCAGTCATTTGGATACCGTTTCGTGAAGTATTAATTCACGTCTTTGCCAAGTTTTTATTGTTGTCTTTCTTATTAATTTGTACTCATTCTTCATTTATTTGAAATATGAGTTCCCTGTCAGATATATGTACTATGAAAGTCTTCTCTTGATCTGTGGCTTGTCCTTCTCTCTCATTTAGCAATGTCTTTTGATGAGCAGAACTTCTTACTTCTTCTTTTTTTTTTAGATTTTATTTATTTATCTGAGAGGGAGAGAGCAAGGAGAGGCATAGGGGGAAGGAGAAAGAATCTGAAGCAGACTCCGCACTGAGCATGGAGCCCCATGTGGGGCTTGATCCCATGACCACAAGATCATGCCCTGAGCTGAAACTAAGAGTCAGATGCTTAACAGACTGAGCCACCCAGGCACCCCTGAAGTTCTTACTTTTAATTACATCACATATATGTATAGAGTATGTATATATTATATATGTGTGTGTATATATACATATATATGCTTTATATATACATATTTATAATTTCATATATGTGTATACACACACACACACACATATATATGCTTTATATATTTGTATTTATAATTTTATTTTTGGTTAATGCCTTATTGCATCCTGTTCAAGAAACCCAAAAGTTATGAAGATATTCTCCTCTGTTTTATCCTGAAAGCTCTAATGTTTTTCATCTCACATGTAGATTTATGATATATTTCAAATTACCTTCACGTATGGTGTGAGGTAAGAGTCCAGGGTTACTGTTTTCCATATGGATACCCAGTTTTTCCAGGACCATTTCTTGAAAGAAATAATCTTTTGCCCACTGAAATACTGTAGTGAATGTATAGCAAGTGCAGGTGACAATGTATATGTGGATCTATTTTTAGACACTCCCCTCTTTTCCATTTGTGTATTTGATTTTCCTTGTGCCACTGCCACCCTGCTACAGACTTAAAATAAGTCTTTCAATAATGTAGAGTAAGTCCTTCCACTGTATTGTTCTTCAAGTTTGTCTTGGTTTATTGTAGGTCCTTCGCATTTTCACATAAATTGTGATTTTGTATGATATTGCACTGAATCTCTAGATCCATCTGGGGATTGACAACACTGAGTTTTCCAATCATGAATACGGCATACCTTTCATATTTAGATCTTGTATTCTCTCTCTTGTGTTTTGTTGTTGAAAGTGCAAGGGTCTACTTGTCCCCCACCACCACTGCTTCTGGGATGGGAGGAGTCCCAGAATGCAGTACAATAAGGAGAAAGATCAGTCCAGTCAGCAAGAGCTCTCCAGCCAACACTGCCCAAGGGGAGGAATGGAGCCCCTTGCAGGAGTGCCGGCCTGCAGCAGAATCCCTGCAACACTCACTCACTAGTTGGGAATGGCTCAAGGGAAATGTGGCCTCAGCACAGAGGTGATCCAGGATGCAGACGCTGGTGATGGCAGGAAGTGCCCGAGCCAGGATTTGACCCCAGCAACCAGGCCCCAGAGTCAATTCAATTCTTTCCATAGCGGCACTACCTAATCTCATAGAGCTGTAACAAGAGTTTAAAAAAATAGTAAGCTGGGAAGCACTGTGTCCATGGCACAAAGTGTGTCCCATCAACCACGGGATGTTGCTGTTTTATGCCTCTCCTTTGCAACTGCTCAGGGGCAGGTCTAGATGTGATACCAAGTAAAAGTACTCGGCACAGTTCATTTCCACTCTGCCACTGACATTCAAACCAGGATTTAGAATCTTGCCAGCCTATTTCAAGTTTCATTTAAGAAAAACAAAACAAAAAAGTTATGAATCAGCAATAAAGTTAAACTTCTTTCTCCAGCATCCAGCTGTCTCCAAAAGTTACACCTCCCCTGCTGTCCCATCACATTTCCCCTTCGTTCCTGGCGAATACTTGCCTCCAGCAAACTCGTTTCTTCACTGTTCCAACAACGCACCCCTGGGAGTATTTGGATCATGCTGTTCGACTGCACCACATGGGAATGGTTCCCCCACGGGCGGCTTTCCAAATCCTCCCAGTCATGCAGGTCAGTGCCTCAGCCCCTCTCGGAAACTTCCTCGCGTAGCCCAGCCTGTAAAGATCTCTCCAACTCAAACTCCAACATTGTCTACGTTGGTCACTGGGCAATTAATCATGCTTTGCGAAAACTCTTCACCTAACGTTGAAACACACATTTGTTATTTCATTTTGAATGTTTCTGTATTGTCCCCAAAACCGAACTGAATGCTCATCCAGGAGCCATGTCAATTCAAGAAAGCCATTCAATTCATCAAAATTCTTCCTAAGCCTTTTAAGCCACAAGAAAATTTACAAAAACAAGTTAGACTTGTCTTTGCTTTCAAGGAACTGATATATGACTATGGAAAGAGCCCTGGACTAGAACATCAATGATGAGGGTTCACGGTTGAATTCTCCCGGCTGATCAGCCATGTGATCTTAGAGGAGTCACTTAACCTCTAGGAACTCTTTGTCAAATGGAACTACTCTTTTACAAGGTTTGCATTTTGAGATCGGGGCAGGAGAATTCCAAGTAGAGGGAACAGAGTACAAAATGCCCCAAGTTCCACCTCAGGCAGTATGTTTCAGGTGTGACCCCCCCCCACCATCATTACTATGCCTTCTGTAGAAACAGGTTGGACCAAGAGCTGAAGAGAATTGGCCAATGGGTTCAGATATTCTTTTGAGTGGAAGACAAAGTCACTGAAAAGTTTTGAGCAGGCGAGTACATGATAATTTTATGAAGTTCACTTTTGCACAGTAGATTTTATGAGTACAACATACATACAAAAAAGTGAACACTATCCAGCTCAATGAAATTTTTTTTTCAAACTGGACACACTTATGTTACTAACAACCAAAAAATAGATCATCAGCAGAATCCAAATAGGACTTATGTCCCCTTCCAATCACTACCTACTGCCTGAGAGTGATCACATGGCTAATTTCAAACACCATATGTGAGTTTTGCATATTTTTTAAACTTCATTCAAATGGAATTATAGAGCATGTCTTCTTTTGTATTGGGCTTTTTTTCCCCTTCAAAATAGTTTGTGAAATTCACCCACGATGTTGTCTATAGTTGTAGTTATTCCTTCTCATTGTTAGTGTATTTACTAACTGAGAGTACCACCTTTTTTATTTTCTCTACTCTAGACAGACATTTGGGTTGTTTCCAGTTTGGGGCTATTAAGAAATTGCTGCTCTGGGCGCCTGGGTGGCTCAATCGTTAAGCGTCTGCCTTCGGCTCAGGTCATGATCCCAGGGTCCTGGGATCGAGTCCCGCATCGGGCTCCCTGCTCAGCGGGAAGCCTGCTTCTCCCTCTTCCACTCCTCCTGCTTGTGTTCCTGCTCTCGCTATGTCTCTCTCTGTCAAATAAATAAATAAAAAATCTTTAAAAAAAAAAAAAAAGAAATTGCTGCTCTGAACATGCATGTTTGTATGAGTTGATGACTACATGCACACATTTCTTTCAGGAAGATACAGGAGGATGGAATTGCTGAGTCTCAGAGCATGCCGGGGCAAAAAGCTGTTGAACTGGTCGTCCCCACACAGTGATGGATGAGAGTTCCATGGCTCTGCATCTTTACCCGCACCTGGCATTGCCAGTGTTTATCAATGTAGCCCTTTGTGGTGGGTGTGTGGTAGTGTCTCTGATTTTTATTTCTGGAAAGTTGACCATCTTTTCTTGTATTTATTGGCCATTCGTGAAGTCTCTGCTCAAGTCTTTTGTCCAGGTTTCTACTAGATTCCATACCTGTTTTTATTGATTTTTAGTTTTTCTTTAATATGCCAGATAGAAGTCCCGTGTTAGGTGAATGCTTAACAAATATCTTCTCCTATTCTATGTTGCCTTTTTCTTCCCTCTTAGGGCTCCAGGCACCTGGAGCAGCCATTGGTTTTATGCCATTCTCTTCCAGCCCTCGCAGGAAGGACACCTTGAGGCAGTTCTTTCTCCTTTCAGAAGGACACCTGGATGCGATTGCTGTCTTGCCCAGGGCTGTATTAACTTTCTCCTCCCTAAAATATTAGAGTCTGAAGGGACCTACATTGCCTGGATGACAGAACATCACATTGCTTTTACACATCAGTGACATTTGCTCATTGGACAAGATGCACAAGACACAGCAAGAATGTTGAATAACCCATCAATGGTCCTTCCAATTAGGGGCATAGGGCCAGGTCTTTGTACCCAGCACTGGCCAGTCATCGGGTGTGGGCTGCAGCTGGGGAGGGTGTGTGTCTTGGGGGAGGCAGCTCTCTCTGGGTGAGGGGGAGCAGATCTTTCTGTAAGAAATATGTGCGCCAAAGGGTGGGGAAAAAGAAAACGTATTAAGATGTTAAGGATCCAGTGGTCGGGGTATTCTGGGACTTTCCCACCAAAGAAAATGCCAAACAACAGCCTCCACATGTCCCTCCACCCAGTAAGAAGGAAGCACTATGTCTGGTAGCCCTCACCAGGTCCTGAAGGAAGTGCATATTCTGCACTTTGGGATTCTGTTCCAAATTATTTACTACGTGACACAGAGGCTGCCAGCTTTGAGCGGGACCAGAACAAAGGTCAGGCTGTAGCGCCAATGTGAAGCGACAGGCCCCAGGGTAGTGGAAGTATCTGTGGTAGGAAGAGATGCCATGTGAGGTTTGGGGCAGGTCCTAATAAGGAGAATCACAAAGTGGACCCAAGTGTCTGGAGCAAGGCCATGCCAGTGAACAGCACCGGGGTGAAACTTGGTCCTGGTAGTGAAGGAACACCTGATCACAGGGCATCAACTGACCATGTGGCCAGAATTTCCCATCAGTAGAACCATGGTCACCATGGTAACCATGGTGGCAGGGATGGAAGTTAGAGCATGGGTTCCGCTCACCAAGGGTGCCCTGGCTTCTGCAAGCCACAAATGCCCATCCTATCAACCACTGAGATCAAGACTGAGCCTCTAATACTGCACCATTTCTCAAAGAGATCAACCACCCACTTGGTGTCAAATAAAATTGTGTTGGACCCCTTCCTCTTCAGAACGTGTATAAATCATCATGATCGAAACGGACGCATGTTGGGATTGGGTGCTCTTGGCCAGAACCAGCAACAAGGCTCACGGAGCATTTGCTCCTCCTCACGCAGAGAGAGCTGCCTTACCCCAGACACACACCCTTCCCAGCTGCATCCCACACCCAATGACCGGCCGGTGCCGGGTACAAAGACCTGGCCCTGTGCCCTGAACTGGAAGGACCATCCTGGCTGCAGCTCTGGGGCCGATGAGGCCTCTGCTGCAAGCACATTCTGCCAACACACCTTCCCTCACACCATAGAGGTGCCACTCCTGAGAGCAGTCTCCACCCCCGTCCTGAGGGTTATCTTCCTCTCAGTGTCTTCCTCTAGGGAACAGGACCTAGGTCAGGCATTCTCTACACTTGGAAAGATTTGAAAGAAGAGAGGAAACCAGCTCTGTGGGCTTGGGAGAAAGGGTGCTTTGGATGGAGGACACAGCAGGAGAGGGGACAGAATCACCCCAGGGGAGGCAGTGAGTCCAGCTTGTTCTGGGAACAAGAAGGAGGCCGGCATAGCTGGAGCTAAATGAGCAAGGATAAAAGGTAGAAGACAACAGGAGAGAAGGGGAAATGGAGCAACCTGAGAGAAAGAGAACTAGCTTCCACTGTGAGAAGGATAAGAAGCCCCAGAGGAGTATGAACAGAGGAGTTACACAATATTACTTATATTTTATGAAAATTGCTTCAGCAACTGGGTTGAAGGAGGCTGTGGGGCAAGCCATGGCAGGGGCCAGCAGGCTCTATTTCAGGGATGCGGGGGAGATGGTAGTCTAAAGATGAGAATCTCCTGCCACCTATGGGGTCACTCTTAACATCTTCCCTGCTGTTCTAGGCTGGAACTCCATTGCGCTTTTCCTTCCATCCTCTTCCCCTGCGGGGGAAGGGGACTAAGGCAATGCTTTTAGAATGAATGAACAAACTCATAAGTTATCTATTTTTATCCCTGAGTACTCTAAGGTAATACTTTTCCCGCCTTACAGAGGAGGAGGCTGAAGCTCAGGGAGGCAAAGTATCTTGCAGATCAGCAAAGACACGACTTGAATCCAGATCCAACTCTAAATCCTGAACTTGGTTTTGAATCATAGCAAGATGGTCACAAACATAAAAATATTTTGGGGAAAACTGTTGAAAATAGTATTCTAAACTGAATACACACACACACACACACGATAACTCAATTTTTATTCTTTACATGCAAGGTGGAAACATATGTCCTTATAGTATTCATGTCTCTGTGTGTGTACGTATGCGGAAGGTATCAGCTTCTGTGCTAAAGTTTCATGCAGAAACATCTCATGAAGTCCTATCAAATCCAGGATTGGCATCACCATTTTAAAAACAAGGGCAGTGGGTTCAGTGAAGGTAAACATCCTAACCTGGCTTCTAGGGTCACAGAGTTGGCCTGACTTTTGACCATGATCCTTATTGGTATGTGTCTGTAGAATGCATCTGTGTGCTGTGTTCCATGAGGAAAGGATATACCCATATGTATTTTATGCTCTTCATGGGTACGTTATCTATGAACCCATCACATAGATGCGTAGAGACAGTGTGCTATTGTCCCCTTGGAAGGTTTATGTTTTTGTAGCTGTTTCCTGTGAAAGGATTGTTTTGGCTGAATATTATTATCCCTCCAAAATTCATATGTTGAAGCCCTAGCCCCCAATGTGATGGATGGTTTTTGGAGGTGTGGCCTTTGGGAGATAATTAGTTTTAGATGAAGCCATGAGTGTGGGGCCCCCATGTTGGGATTAGTGCCCTTGTAAGAAAATGAGCAAGAGAGAGAGCTTTCTCCCCAGGAGCACACACTGAGGAAAGGCTACGTGAGCAGCTGTCCATGAACCAGGAAGATGGCCCTCACCACACACCAAATCTGCCACCACCTTGACCTCAGGTTCCCTGCACTCCAGAGTTATGAGAAACAGCTGTTTGCTGGGTAAGCTGCCCAGTCCACGGTACTCTTGTTATACAGGAAGATCACTTCTGCTGCTTTAAGGGTAGAATGATTTTTGTAGTCTTTTAATATCCCTTTCCATGGCTTACCTGGCATGACATTAATCATGGCAAGCTTAAAATAACTTTAAATTCAATTTTCTTTCCTCTTGAATGCCAGCCACAGAGCCTGTTTACAGGGAGCACTAAACAAAAGTGGAGGACAAGAAGAGAAAGTTCAATCAATGTTCCTTCTTGCTAATTGGGGATTTATTACTGGTTCACTTGCTCACAATGGGAGGGAGCAGAGCCTCCCTTTGGTTCTTGGGCCCTGGGCTGCTAATTGGAATCTGGGGTTATTCTCTATGGGCGCCTCATAAAGGAGCAGAGAACTGAAAACAAAATGATATTTTTATCTATTTATTGTTCTCGGCAGCCTGAGAGGAGTTTCCTAGGATGGGTGGGCTTGTCCCTGAGCATGCCACACTTTGGCAGGGAGTCAGGGGGCTTCTTCCAATGTGCATTTTTGGGAGAAATGTCCCCGTAGACTTGTGTTCAGTCATTTATTCCTTGGCTCACATATTCACATCTGGATGAGCTTTTGCTGATGTCCCACTAAGCATGAGCCTGTGCTGTGCCCTGTAGGGTACAAGACAGCTCCAACCCTCAGGGGCATCCTGAGGATTCAGAGAAGGTCAGTCCACTGAGTCCTGAAGGGCAAATAGAAGTTCAGAGGGTAAAGAAGAAGGCAAAAACACCCCAGAGGAGAGCCTAGGAGCTTGGGCAGGACATCCCCGGGGCTCCAGCACCTGCTATCCCTCCTAAATGGCCTTCAGTTGCCCACAGAGTTGTTAAGTGCTGGGCACTCGGGACAGAAGGAGCCTAGAAGGTCCTGAGGACCCCAAAGGGGAGTTCTGAAGCTACCTGCCCTCATAGGCTTAGGGCTGTAGGGTGATTCTTACTCCCCCTCAGAACATACCACAAAATTTGACCCAGAATAGCTGATCAAAAAATATTTTAGGTGAAAATATGAATTTATGGAAGAGAATTGGGGTAGAGGAAAGAATTGAAAAAAAAGTTCCTGTCTCCAAGGGTGCCCTCGTGATAACACCTGCAGTGGGAAGGGTTTGCATTCAGTGGCCCACCTGTCTTTTCTCACCTGCCCGCCAACAGCCTGCGAAAGACCGCCCCCTGGCGGTCGGTCACGGTCTGCAGCACCTGAGTCCATAAACCACTGGGTCAGGATTAACCGGCCACGCAGAACAGGTGTTTCCCACAGTGCCATGGTTTATGTGACAAGAGGCTGCCAGCCTGTTGGCCGGGGTCTTCTTTAGGTTGCTCTGGTCAGGGAAGCTCATCTCCGTGTCCATCAATGGGTCTAGAAGTCTGAGCTGGAAGGCAGCTCGGGACTGATCATGTAGTTCAGGCACCGGGCTGCCACCATGGGGCACTGACGTCACCCTCCCCTGCTGCTCACTGACAGGCATCACTAATAGATCACAGCACTCTCCCTGCTGGAGAAACACCCAAATCCTTCAAAACACACCAGTGCAGGCAGCTTTTGGCGATCAATCTGAGTCGACCTGTCAAATGAAAGCTGAAACAGTCGGGGTACCTGGCGGGAAAGAGATGTCCCCCTCGGCCGGCAATGTTGCAGAGACTTGGAACAAAGGGACCCTTTACAGAAGGGACCCTAACAAAGGAGGCCAAGCCCCGGGACCAGCGGCAGGGGGTGGGGGAGACACGGCCACCCCTAGAGAAGAGGGGAGGGGAGGACTTAGTGTTAGGAGCTGGGTTCAAAGCCAGAGCCGGGCAGAGATGGGCCCAGGTCCTGACGGGTCAGCAAGGCAGGGCAGCAGCAGAGGGGCAGATTCTCCTCCCTCTCTCACCTCTGCACCTCACGTCCAGCCAGCCACTGGCCAAACGGCCTGGAAGCCAGGAGGCAGTGACACCTCATGACCTACTTCACTGATATCCCCCAGTATCTCAGGGTACAGCCCAGGACAGAGAATGACTGAGTGGTAATCTCAACATGGCATGGGGAGGGGTCTGGGTCTTGGAGAACATCTTAGGTCACCCTCCCAAAAGCAGAGCCTGAGACAGGGGTGGGATCGACCTGGCTTGATGAGGGGGTGACCCACAAGGGAACAAGGGAGGCAGAGCAGAGGAGGGGCCTCAGCTGAGCCTGATCCCAGTGCGGGGAGGGTCTCCGCAGAGCTGCTCCCCCTACCTCCGGCAGGCGGGGAGCTGGCCATCTGTGCTTCCTTCTGAGCCAGTCATTGGCTGCAGGCTGTCCTCAGGGAGAGGGCATGTTCTCTCCGTGGAGAACAAATGTCAGGAGAAGGGGACACTGGAGAGCCGTTGTGGAGGTTGGGTGCACCTGCCAGGCAGGTGAAGCACCAACACCAACCTTCACAGAGTAGATGAGCCGACAGGGTGCAGATCCAATCTCTGCTGCTTATCAGCTGAGTGACAACAGGCAAAACTTTAACCTCTCTGAGCCTCCATGTGGCTATCTGTGAGTGGCCTTCAGTCCCAGTAAAGTTGAGCCCCTGCAATGGTGTAGACTGATACCTTCTCTCCTCCATAGCCATGCCCTGTCATCTACAGTCTGAAATGTAGGGTCATGGGGGGCCTCACCCTTAGGAAGGCCAGGGACAGAAGGGGAATGGGAGGGGAGGAGAGCAGGGAGGTGGGAGGGAGGGCAGCGGGCAGCCGTGGGTGGCTCTTCCAGCGGGCAGCAAGCCCAGTGGTCGGCACCAGGACTCCGGCCCCTCCTGAGTTCCTTACATATACATGCATCTGTGTGTCTCTGTTTCCCTACCCAACTAGACTTTTTGGTCCTTGAGATCAGAAGTGAGTTTGGGCTCTTCCATACAACCAGGGCCCAGAAGCTAGCAGGTGATCATCAAATGTTTGTTGAATTGGGATAAAGCAGTCAGGGCCAGCCAAGCCCAAAGGCTCTCATGGCCAAAAGGATCCAGCCTCCTAGAAGAGGGGCGGAGGGTAAGAGCAGAAGTACCTCCACAAATACCCCCAGCAAGTCAACAGCAAACCCTGGATAAGAACCCAGAAGTGGACTCCCGGTCTGGGGATGTTGGACGGGCTTAAAGACCAGCAGCACTCACTGGCTACAGGAATGTGCATGGAAATAGTGGGAAATCATTCATCATTTAAGTGACTGTTTGGGATTGAAAGTGTCTAAGGAATGAGAACATACCCCTGAGGAAGTCTCAGAGGAAGGCCTGTACTGTGAATCTGCCCCTTCTCTGTCTGCATTTCTTTACCTTGCCTCGTGGAAAGAGAGACAATTGAAAATGCCAAGTGGTGTTTGCATCTGAGGTCCCCTTGTTACCGGTTCTTGAAGACTTGGTGTGTTTGGGGTGTGAGCAAGCACGTGTGCATTTGGACGACTATCACTCAAGTCCCTGTGTGGTTAATTAAAAGCCATGGCATCACCTCTACGGTGACATGGGATGATCTCTTCTCTATGAGCCATCATCCTAATTAGCAAGGAGAGAAGGGTTTTGTCTACTTTCAGTTTGTGCATTCTAAAGCTATCGGAATTCACAGGAGATGGGCCTGACCGAACCCAGCATGAAATTCTGGTCAGAAAATCGTTTGTGAATTTTGAAACATGATCTTGGGTTTGTTCAGATCCAGGTCCCCTGTATTGTTTCAACTGATAAATAAGTAATAAAGCAACAGTAATAACGATGAGAACAATTCTGAGAGCAGATACAAGTTCCATTGCCTTCCAGAGGTGTTGTCAGTGTTCCCCAAAGTGGGTTCCAAAAGCACTAGTTCTTTAAGATGTTCCTTGACAAAATGACCCAGTGCATTTGGCGTACGTGGTTCACATAGAGTCTTCTTGGAGGCTTACAATATCCAGTGGACTATGAGAAGCTCTGAAAAGTCCTGCAGTTTATAAAAAAGTAACTAAAGTCCAGACTTCTTTGAAGATGGACTTTATTTGTGGAATATTTTCCTACCAGTTCAAATCAACACAATCTATAGCTATAAAAGTACTCAACTAGGTAACTACTGTATCATAGATGAAAAGAATGAGACTGAGGAATAAATCTCTAGAAACTGAACCCACGTCCATTTGGCTTCAACGTCTACAGTCCCAGTTTCCATGACTCTACCCAAGCAGTGTGGACTTGGGTCTGTGCGTGCACAGACGTTCAAGTTCAAGTTTATGCCTCGCCCTCACTGTGTGGAGGCCGCTCACCCAGCAGTGACACCAGGAGGGGAAGGGAAGGGGGCCAGAAAGGCAGAGAAGTGTTTCCTGAACATCCCTGGGTGCCTGGCACTGTGCTGGGCCCAGAGAATATGGAGATGCTAAGATGGCGGTCCCAACGCTGAGAGTGCTCACCATCTAGAAGTAGAAAGAAATGAATGACCAGCTTGTTAGGAAAGCAAAGACTTTGGAGGCAGACAGCCCTGAATTCCACTAAACGTCCGCTCTGTGCCCAGCAGTGTTCTGAGAACACCATTCCGAGCTTCTAAGGAATTCTGATGATGTTGGAAAATTCCAAGCCCTGTCCTTCTAGAAATAGTATTTGTGAGGGCTCCGAAAGCCAGCTCTAGTCTGCAATGCGGAAGTCCTCATGCCAGGTGTCCCAGGTATTCTTGGAGCTTTACCAGAGCTGCCTGGCCACCTCTCTCGTGTCCAAGGAGAAGGAATTGTCCTCTGTTGACTTGCAGCCAGCAATGGGCCAGGCCACCTGCCCGCTTCAGGAGAGAGCAGAGGGAGGTTGTGGGCAGGGCCTCAGGTGACAGCCGGGTCCCGGGAGGGAGACTGTGCTGCGCTGTGGGGGCCTGGGGCGGCTTGTTCAAGCTCCAGTGGGCTCTGTGAGCCGGGGTAAGGCCCAGAGCCACCGTATTAATCAAGGATGTCACTTTAATAGAAGCAATGAAGTTATTACTTTATTAATTGATTAACTCATTTACACTTTCTTCCCTTTTGCCTTATGTCCATTTAGCTTTTCCTTTTCCCATTCAAAGTGGGGACCAATGAGGCACATCTTGATGGGTCCGTCATGATAACTGGCAAGGTCTGTGGGGGCTTGCATCAAGTTCCAACAGCAGGAAGGGCTCCACAGACCTGTGTCCATGTGCGGGACTCTGCGCCTCTGTTTTCGGCTGTCACTAAGCAAACTGAGTGTTCTGCCCAACTCCCATCCTCTTCGCTGCAGGGAGTGATCAGGAACCTAAAGAATGCCAGGTTGCCCGCATCGGGGGTGACAGATGGTCCTGATCTGCCCAGGACTGAGGGGATTACCCAGCAAGTGAGACTTGTGATTCCAAAACAGGAAGAGTCTCAGGCAAACCAACCCACCCTGGTCGGCAGAACAGCTGTAGCAGAACCAATGATAGAAGCCACCAAGGTACTCAAAACCCATCTACTGATATATACTGATTTTTCTTGATTTGCAAAAGTTTAGACCTCTCAACACCATCCTATGAATCACCCTCAAGCAGGACCCTGTCTCTGGAGATAGAGGCTAAGGTTAAGGGTACCAACAACACTGGACTCCAGTCCCGGTTCAGCCCCCCACAGTTCAAAAGCTCTTGGACAGAGCACCTAGCTTTTCTCTGTCCCACTTCCTTGTCTAGATTCAGTTTGCTAATATCTTGTTTAGGAATTTTGGATCTATGTGCAGTAGCCTGGCCTGAATTTGTCTTTCTTGTATTTCATCCTTGCTTGGTTTGGGGACTGAGGTTACATTCAGGTGCCTCACAGGTGAGTTGGGGATGAGTTCTGTTCCATGGCAGCATTTGTACCAAAGTGGAATTATATATATATATTTTTTTCATTTTGTCTAATTTACTGACATACTGCATTTGTAATAGACAGTTAGATCTTTAATGTTTTATATTTGCACTTATGCCCCACTTTAATTCCTATCGTTTATATTTACCCACTATTATTTTTCTCTTGATCAGTATTTTTAGATGTTTTCTGAATTATTAGCACTTTGAAGAAACAAATACTACCTTGTTCTGTGTTTGTTTTCTAAGTCACTACTTTCTAGTCTTATATGTAGATATTTGTTATCTATTAAGAGGAGGCAGGGAAAAGTTGTCTGGTCCTTTTCCCAAATTCCTTGATATTTACTCACCAGCTGTAAGGATGTCTTTTTTTTCCCGACATAAAATACCATGGTTAGGTATGCAATAATTTCGTTATCATCAATGTACAAAACATTGACACTTTTTGACTACAATTCTTCTTTGAATGAGTTGTTAAGAACTTGACATCATTTCTAATTCTTTTGAGAATGTGAAAGATGTGAGCTCTTCCCCTCCAGACCTATCCTCCATCCCTCTGTCCAGCGAGCTGGCTCCAGGGCCTCCTGGCTTCACGGAGAGGAGCCAGGAGTGGGAGGGAGAGCAAGGTCAGGTGTATATTCTCCAGGCTCCCTGTTCGTTCATGTGCTTCACTCAGAGCACATGCCACACCCTGAAAGTCAGCTGTTCTCCCTTGCTCGCCTACTCCCACATTTTCTGTCTCCCCATTGATGAGGTGGGTTCCCTGATGGCAGTTTCCCAGCATCGAGCCCAGGGCCTGGCATGGATGAAGATCCCCTCTGGTGCCTGTTCCTGAAGGGAAGAGTTGAAGGAATCTTTTTTTTTTTTTTTTTTTAATGATTTTATTTGTCAGAGAGAGCGAGAGAGGGAGAGAGAATACAAGCAGGGGGAGGGGCAGGCAGAGGGAGAAGCAGGCTCCCCACTGAGCAGGGAGCCCGATGCGGGGCTCGATCCCAGGGCCCCGGGATCATGACCTGAGCTGAAGGCAGACGCCCAACCGATGGAGCCACCCAGGCGTCCCAAGTTGAAGGAATCTTTATAGATTCCAGAGTCCAGCTCCTTCCCAGGATACCTGAGAAACTGAGGCCAACGAGGCAAGAAGATACATGGACGGTCGAGAGTCTCGCTGAGGCAGAGCTGGGGCTACACTCCGCTCCCTGGGCTCCTCCAGGCAGAGCATGAGTCCTCTCGGAGGGACGAGGGAAAGGGCATGGGGCGTCATGCCTGGGCACCGTGTGGAGAACTGGTGTTGTCATCCCCCCAAGGAAGGAGGAGGAAACACCCTCCAACCTGACTCACTCGCTCTGTTTCTTCTAAGCTCCACAAACAGCCTCTGATTTCTGCGCCTCGCGTATCAAGCCTGCACAGACGGTCAGTTAATTAAATGAGGCCACAACAGCCGAATGGCCTGGAAGGTGTCTGTGTCCACTGCCAAACCTCTAACTTCTTTATGGCTGGGATTTTGTAAATCAAATCAACAAAGTTCCCCAAGACGCTGGGAGAAAGCTGCTCTGCTGAGGTCAGACGCAATAAGCGGCGGCTGCCGGGGCCACAGACGGTTTTGGAGACAGTCCCGTTTTACCCTCCTCCTCTGCTGAGCCAGGGCCCCGAACCAAAGCACAAAAGGGAAACACGGACATTGTGAAGGAAACCACTGAGGGCTGTGAGAGGGAAGGAGGACCAGCAAACATCATTGAAAATTTGATGCAATGTGCTTTTAAAAATATTCAAGTGGCACCTGGGTGGCTCAGTTAAGCCTCTGACTCTTGATTTTGGCTCAGGTCATGATCTCCAGGTCATGGGATACAGCCCTGCCTGGGGCTCTGTGCTCAGCTGGGAGCCTGCTTGAGATTCTCCCTCTCCCTCTGCCCCTCCCCGACTCGCATGTGTGCACGCGCTCTCTCAAATAAATAAAGAAATAGAGAAACAAATAAATAATATTGAAGACTTTCCAAGGAGGACCTTGCTCATAAGCAGAGTTTTAAAAACTCATAATTAGTTTTATAATGGTTACTTTTAAAGGACCGGAAGCACTTGCCCTTGGGTCAGAACTCTGACCAAATACCACCTCGTTTCAATTCCCGTGCACGTGACTCCCATAGTGCATTGACCCCCCCCCCCCAGGGGGCACCTGCTTGGTCCCAAGAACTCACAGCCTGCTCTCAACCTTGTGGTAAGTTCCACCCCTGGGAAGCACCTTTCAGTTTTTATAAAACCCTTTCATGAGCTTATTTCTCATCATCTCTTGACATGAGCACAGCAATTAACGGGCTCATTTTAAGAGGAAAAAAATTGAGGCTCATGGATGTTGAATTAACCTGCTCCGTCCGTCTAGCGCTAAATGACAGCCTCCGAATTTGAACCTTGCCTGTCTTGTGTATCACCCTGGGACATATCACATTACGTGTGTTGTCAGTTGAGTGTGTGTGTGTCTCTCCCGTGCGTCTCTAAGTTTCTTGAGATAATGTCTCCTTCTCTGCTACTGGCCAATCCAGTCTCTGTGGATTGCACCTGGTGGGGGGCCTCGTGGTCATAGGTTAAAATGCTTGCCTGCATGTTTGAATGAATGAAGAGAAGTTCACCTTGATAAGAAGCCTGAAAAATAGCAACCTTATCCTGGCTCTGCTGTGTGACTTTGGACAACTCACTTTCCCTTTCTGGTCCTTGGATTTCCCACCTGTAACATGAGTTCTTTAAATCCCATAGTCTCTCATTTCCCTCTTCATGCCAAAGGTCTTGGCGTGATGCAGCATAGCAAAACAGAAAGTAAGATCTCTTCCCATACTCTTAAAACCAAATCAAAGACAGCTGCAGTGAAAACAGAAACTTTTCTTGGCACAAGGATCTTAAAGTGACCAGGCAGCAGGACTGACTACATAATTTGTGGGACCCAGTCAAAATGAAAATGTGGGTCCCTTATTAAAAATGTTTAAATCATTTCAAGATGGCGACAGAAGAGCTTTAGACAGTCCAGGTCCCTTCAGATTCTATGGTGGTAAGGGATGTAAAAGTAACATGACTTTAGGGCAAGAATGTATATGGATGCAGCTCTCCATGCCATGTGAACAGAAACTGCATGCATGGTCCTACTTTCTGATCAGAGGGGTAAAAACAGATAGACTCTGCCACATGAATGGGCTCCTCAAGGATACATATGAAACTCATTCATGCAGCTTCTCACTGCAGTGGGGAAGGGAAGGGACTGTGAATGATGAATGAATGAGTCAGCAGTCCACACATAAAAGACGAGGGAGAGTTCTTATGTGCACCAGTGATGGTCATGATGTAGGATAATGTTTCATGAACTTGGGGGGAAAGAAAGTTCAAGTTCCTGTGTCAGTCTGCTCGGGCTGCCAGGACAAAATATCACAGAATAGAAGCTGAGACCAGCAGACAGCTACTTCCCTTTGCTAGGTGCAAACATCCCTTGAATGATGTTAGCAGAGCACAAGGAGCAGCACTAACGAGCGGAGGGTCTCCGAACTTGGGGCTCCAGGTCAGCCTCTCTGCTCAGCCCCTCTCCACACCAGCCAGACCCCCAACACCTGGCCAGCAGCAGGCACAACATTGAAAGCCTCCTATCTGTTGAGTGGCCGTCTCCCTGCCTCAGCCCTGCAGGATTCTGGAGCTTAGAGCGGAGCTTTTGCTAGTTCTGGGGACACCCGGGGTCTGGGCTAGATATAGTCGTTCCAGGGCTCGCACCCACCACCCCAGCAATTGCCCCCCATCCCCAGAGATGAGTGGTTATACCTCAGGAGGATAAATGACCAAACTGGAAATGGACGCGGGGCCAAAAACCCTCTAGGAACTAACTCTCATTCTCTAAAGAGCAGACTGAACACCCAGTCTCTTCTCTGCAAGTCCTGAGAGGTGCTCATGTGGGCTTGGGTTGCTCATTTGCAAATAAACATGGCTCATGAGCCTACACAACCAAAGGATCGTGCTGTCACAACGTTCTATGAAGAGATGTCCTGGCAAGGGGACAGAGAGCCCTACCAGGTGCACCCAGCCCTGCCGCATGAACACCTGCATCCACCTCACGGGCAGATGGACCTTTAGCTGAGGTGACCCTAACTCCAACATGAGGTCTTGCCACACGGCTTCATGTTTAACAGGTGCCCTCAATTTACGCAGAGGATAGGGTATCTATCGCTATCCACTCGTCTGCCCCTCTACCTATTTGTGGAGGCCCCACTTTATCTGGGGAGGGAATGAGCACAGCTGAAATCAGCCCCCCAAATCCTGACCACAGGGGTGGCCATGTCACTCAGTTCTGGAAAGTTCAGCTTGGGAAAGCCTAACGTGAGGGGATAAGGCCACATGGGAAGAAATCCTTCTTGTTTTTTCTCTCCCTTTCCTGACTACCTGATAAGCAGAATCCATCTGCAGACATGAAAATAATAAGCTAAAAGGAAGGGAATATCCTGGGCCCCTGACAAATAAACTGCACTGGCCCCGGACAACCTGCCTCCAAGTCAAAATAGGCCTGCACTGGCTCACACAGGTCCTCGGCTGGGCCACTGTAACATGGTGGGGCAGAGACAGTGGAAAGGCAGTTCTCAGAGCTGGAGCCTGGAAGTCTGAGGTCAAGATGTGGCCAGGCTGGTCCTCCTGGGGCCTCCCTCCTGCCCGTGTCTCTCACATGGTCACACTCACTGTGTGTCTGGGTCTGTGTCCTGGTCTCTTCCAAGGACACCAGTCGTACCGTGTCAGGGCCCATCCCATTGACCCCATTTTCCCTGAATTACCTCTTTAAAGACCGCCCATCTCCAAACACAGTCACGTTCTGAGGTAGTGCGGGTTAGGACTTCAACATAGGAATTTGCAAGGGGGGGGACACAGTTCATCCACTCACACCACCCATTGTAGGGTTTTCTGTAATTTACTGCTATCCACACAGCTGTTTGCCACATCGGATAAACAGAAGGCACTGAAGTTGGAGGCCTGTCTGGTCCAGGCGGGGACCTTAAGGCCAGGCGGCCGTCCTGGGAGGCAGGGGCGTGTGCGCAGGGGCGAATGCAGCCTGTTGGGGAAGAGGCCCAGGGTGAGAAGGTGAGCTGGCCGCCCTGCAGCCCTGTGGGCAGACAGCAGGCTCAGGGCCCCACGGTGACCAGCACCCGCGCGCCCCGTCTGTAAACTTTGCAGATGCCCGTGACATACGTCAGTACCGCCAGGCCTGCTAACCCGGCACAAATGGAAAGCAGCTGCTACTATGAGAGGCACTAATGTCTACCAGGCCCGGGCCCATCTGCCAGTTCTCCGAGGGCAGCTGAGCGGTGCGGGGAAGGCTGACTGCAAGCCGGTGAGGGACCAGCGCACCGGCCCTGGAGCCAAATCCCGGCTCCGCTACCCACTCGCTCTGTGACCTTCAGCCATTGAATGCCCTCTCTGTGCCTATTTCCTCGTCTCCAAACAGGAACGATCACCAACCTCGCCTCGGTGCATTACCGTGAGGAAGAAACAATGAACGTGTTTGGAACTTAAGAGAGTGCCCGGCACAGCGTTCACTCTGAGTCCAGGGTTGTTGATTTATAGAAATTCTTACATAATCCCAATACTTAATCCCATCCCATGGGTCCATGGGCCAGTCACGACCCTATTCTCCGTCTGATTCCTCCAGGCAAATATTCAGGCAGCAAATGCATTCCACAAATACTAAGTACCCGCTGTGTGCATCGCACCAAGGTCAGCCCGGTGAGCTGAAGGCTGGTGATTCCAGCCCTGATTTCCTAAAAGGGTTGTTACAAGGAGGAAATAAAATTGTGGTTGGTAAGCTGCACACTGCAGTGTAGGGTTTAAGACTCGCTAATATTACCCTCCACGGCATGTTGCAGTGGCCAGCAGGGTGGAGGAGGGGCCAGGGCCGCGCGGGGCGGGAGGCAGAGAGGGACCTGATGTCAGGAGAGATCTCAGGGGAGCTGCCCCTGACAGGTACCCGCTGTGGGTGGGCGTTGGGCGCTAGGCCCTCTGCCCATATTTTTGGTGGTCGGGGGGGAACACAAGGGCTCAGGGGCGTCCAGGTCTCCGCTCCTTCCCAGTGTTGTAGGAGCTGCTCCAGGGACTGCTTCTGTCTGGCGGGCTGTGAGTGGGAACGATGCTGCTTGCACGTGGAGGCACCGAGGAGCAGATGTGGGTCCTGCTGCTTCACTTCCCCTTCGGTGGAAACTTCAAGCCCTGTATTCAAGACAGTAGGTCTGAAAAATGAAGGAGGGTGGCCTCACCCCCATCAGGTATAACATGGGCCGTAAGCACACCTGCGCTCCTTGATTAAGCATCAAAGTGTCTGGCTTGTTAATTTAGAGCCTCCCAGCCGCCCCATCACCACCGCCACATGCACCCTGGCCTCGGCAGACTGTTCTCAACCCAGCAGCAAGAACCATCCTGTCGCCATGTGGAGCCACAGTGCCCGGCCTCCAGGGCTGCTCCTCAGAGCCCCCCAGCACTACTTCCTCGGTCCTCACACTCCTCCCCAGATGCTGTGTGTCTCACTCTCTCTTTCTTCGGGTCTTTGTTCCACGGGACTTTCTCAATGAAGTCTTTCTTCAGCAGCCACTGAAAATGCATCCCACTTAGGAGTCGTGTCCAATTCTTGGAAGCCCGGAGCTCAATGCCCATCCCTCAGGCCCTGCTCCTCACCGTAAGGCCGGGCAGGGTCCCGAGAAAAATGGGTTTTCTTTCCCCTAAAGACAGACAATGACAACAGCTCGTTCGTGGATGCTGCCTTGGAAAACCCTCTTCATTATCCCCTGGGCGTGTAAGCAGGTGCTGTTTGAAATTCCCCCGGCGGTGGAGGCAAGACCTTATCAGGTTGAGAAACTGAGCAACTGCTAAAGAGCAGGTTTACAAGCTCATTCTTCCGCCCTGAATCCTCCAGAACGCACTGGCCTGGCTCCAAACCTGAAAGGAAACAGGTACCTTCTCTGCTCAGAGCGGCAGGGGGGTCGTACTGACAGCATAGGCCTAGCTCGGGTCTCCTGAGCTGGAGCTCTCCTCCGCCTCTTCCTGGGAGCTTGGCAGGGTTTGCTCCCCTGTTCTGACCCTGTTTCCTCATCTGAAAGACAGGAGTGAGGAGGCCTGGTGTTGCTCCTCTTCCCCCCAGGAAAGCCTGAGGCTTGTGGTTGGCATCTGTTCCGACTGGTTAGCGCAGTGTCGGGGGGTTCTGTGCCTTGAAGAGCGTCCCTGGGAGCTGTTACAAGGACAAAACAAGGCAACTCATGCGGAGCCCCTATCACAGAACCTGGCACAGACCCACTCAGTCAAAGAAGAACGACTAATTCTGGATGGCTCACGACATCGCCCCCAACAGAGATGACCCTCCCAAAGGCCTTTAGGTATTAAGGGTGTTTCCCTTTAATGATGGAACGAGAGGCAGGTGGGTGGGAAGAAACTCCCCTAAAGATAGTCTCACCTGAATAAAGGACTTTCCACTAATGAAACTGCACTGTCGACCCCATCCCACGGGGAAAGGCAATCTGTGGGCAGCCAGCCTTGCGTTAGTTTGCTGAGATTTGTGTTCATTGCACCTCTTCTTTCTCCACATGCCAAGGATGTGTGGATGAGAACAGAAGCACTTTGGTTGGTTTGAAAATTCACCTTCAAAGTGATTTGTGTCCTGCCTTTCTTGGCAGAAGTCAGACTTATCATTAATACACCTAGATTCCAATACAGGCTTTTCTACTAATGTGCTGTGTGATCTTGGGCTAATTGCTCATCCCCTCTGTTCTTTATCTCAAAGAAAATGTGGCTAGCATGGCTAGCCACCTAAGAGCAAGAAGGAGTCTTAGAAAGTCCAATTTCTGACCTTACAGATGATGAAGGTAAGTTTCAAGGAGGAGAAGAAAGTTCACTACTTCTGATTCCAGAAGTCTTCGGACTCTGAATTCTAAGCAACTCACGCAATACTGCGGCGAGCCAATATCAGACCCACGGAGACAGCCCGACCCAGCAGGTCCAGATTCTTCCTCAGATGTGCCTGCCAGTAATGAAAATGGAGGCTGAATGAAGCCTTCAGAAGCCCGTTCATTTCCCTTGAACACGTCTCTGTCAGGCCGTGCGGGGTGAAGAGGAAAGGTAATAGAGTTGCATCCAATTCTCTACCCAGCTGATAAAGAAGACGCTGGTGGCAGGGGTCAGCAGCCAGTGTGGCAGGTGGATGGGTAGAAAGAGTTTCCATTTCCCTGAGCCAGACAGCTCTGTGACTACTGAGTGGGGAGCTGCATTCAATTCTGGGTTATTGATCAGAGGCAACTTTGATTCTACCTCTTGAAATGGCTGTGGGGAGGCGTGGGGGGAGAGAAGACAGGTAGGAAGCACCCCACTATCAGGAATCTAGGGTTCATCAGACAAAGAGAATCGAGGATCTGGGTGCAACAGGAATGTCCATATGTCCTCCAACTCCTATGTATAGAGAAAGATCTTAATAAATACTTTTGGGGTCATACTAATCTTTTCAGTCTCGTACATAAATTATCCTTGGTCTACCTGATCCTTCAATCCTGAGGTTCCCCAGCCCTCCAAGCTTTGCATTCTTGTCTCCCCTTTGGGGGTCATGGATCCCCCCCTTAGGGGACCTGATGAAAATTGCTGATTCCTTCACCAAGAAAAGTCCCATAAACAAGTATATGGCAATACAGACCACAATTTCAGGAAGTTCAAAACCCTTGGTCTATGAATACTGGTGAGTTTCATTTACCCCAGTAGCTTCTATACCCTATGTGCCTGCAAATCTGTATCTTTAACCCAGAATTTTTCTCAAACATCACCTATATGCTACCTATCTGTGGAAAGGATTAAACTGATGGCAGAGAGTGTTTGGGTTACATAGAGATGCAGGGGGGTTATCACACTACCTATACACCCCATAGGCTTTTAGTATGAAATGAAATGCCCAAGGAAAACGTCCATGTGTTCTGCACAATGAGATATTACACAAATATCTTGGAGAGGCCTGATCATGTTCTTCCCTTATGGAGAAGACCAGCCACATAGAAGAGGAGTTGTATTTGTCATTTTCATCCAAAAGGGCAGACTAAGGAAGGAAATTTGTACGGCAGTGTATCTTAGGTGGTGGAAAGGAGAATGTCCTTGTAATCTGAGCTGTCCCAAAACAGAAGTTCAGAACACAGGAAGACGCTGGTGCTGCTTCTTGGCTCCTCGGGGGTAAAGTAGAGCTCTTGGTTGTCAATAGCACATTTCCAAACTGAGCTGAACAGGTGTGCATTTGGAAATAGGCTTCCCTCACTTCTTGCAGCCTTCAGTGAAGCTTGTCCTTGGTTGGGCTCCCAGTGTATGTCCTGCTTCAGAGCACCATATGGCCTCTAATACCCCACACAGCTGATGCATACGAGAGGGAACCCACCCTACAAAATAGCTCACAAGAAGATATGCTCATAATACTAGCACTTGGTTCTCCAAAAAACCTTACTCATCTCACTCAGGACAGAACAGAGGTCTGGGTACGAGCCATGGGTTTGGGGTCAAAGAGACCCAAATCTTTATGTATCGGTTTATAATTTTTTTATTATGTTATGTTAGTCACCGTACAGTCCATTATTAGTTTTTGATGTAGTGTCCCACGATTCATTGTTTGCATATAACACCCAGTGCTCCATGCAATACGTGCCCTCCTTAATACCCATCACCGGACTAACCCCCCCACTCCTCCTCCCCTCTAAAACCTTCAGTTTGTTTCCTGGAGTCCATAGTCTCTCATGGTTCATTTCCCCCTCCGATTTTCCCCCCTTCAATTCCCCCTTCCTTTTCCTAATGTCCTCCATGCTATTCCTTCTGTTCCACATATGAATGAAACCATATAATTGCCTTTCTCTGTTTGACTTATTTCACTTAGCATAATCTCCTCCATAAAGTTCCATCCATGTTGATGCAAATTGGATAGTCATCCTTTCTGATGGCTAATATTCCATTGTCTATATGGACCACATCTTCTTTATCCATTCATCTGTTGAAGGGCATCTCGGCTCCTTCCACAGTTTGGCTATTGTGGACATTGCTGCTATGAACATTGGGGTGCAGGTGCCCCTTCAGACCACTACATCTGTATCTTTGGGGTAAATGCCCAGAAGTGCAATTGCGTATCGGTTTAATTTGAAATCATTTTCAAGGACTCTGTTTTTCTGCCACTGCTTGGTCTGTAAACCTTTCATTAACTTCCATGGAAGCATCACCAAAGCGATCTCCCTGATTTGGAACTGGGATGAATTCTCACTGTGGCCTTGAGGTCTATGAAAATGACAGCAATGGGGGAACAGATACATACTGAGCGAATCGTGAGAGAAAAAGGGACCTTTTATCTTTGCGGTGAAGTTCACGAACTATCATCATTGACTTTCTCTAGCAATGGGTGCACTAATAACCGCTGGTGATACCTGTTTGTTCATTATAACTTTAAAAAAATCCTTGAAGGAGTTGAATTTGGTTAACTTTTTATCTGCCCCTGATGGCTGTGATGCCCCTTTTACCTGAGATTAATAAAATCAAGCCCTTTTGAAGATAGTAAGTCATGAAAAAGGTGGAGGATTTTGGAGGCATCCTTTAATACAGGTTAGGACCCTCGGGCCTGGGGAAAGAGAGAACTGGTTTAAAACTTCAAAGTCATTTAAACTTCTAAACTCTCAATTGTTGCATCTATAATATTATATTCTTAAGAGCACCTTTTAAAATTATTTACTTCTTTTAAATCGAAGTATAATTAACATACAATGTTACATTAGTTTCAGGTAAGTGACATAGCAATTCAACATGATGCAAAGCTCACCACGATAAGCGTAGTCGCCATTCGTCACCAAACAGTTATTACAATTATTTACTCTATTCCCTACATTGTACTTTTCATTTCTGTGACTTATTTATTTTACAGCTGGACGTTTGTATCTCCTCATCCCCTTTATTTTTTTAAAAAAGATTTTATTTATAAGAGAGAGAGAGCAGGGGGAGGAGCAGAGGGAGAGGACAAGCAGACTCTGCACTGAGCACAGAGCCCAACACAGGGCTCGATCCCACAACCCTGAGATCATGACCTGAGCCGAAATGAAAAGTCGGACGCTTAGCCGAATGAGCCACCCAGATGCCCCTTTCCCCTTTATTCTTTAGGATTGTGTTGAAGACTAAATGTGTTCATGCTTTTGAAGTGCTTGGCATATTGCTCAACACATGGTAAATATGTCCAGTGGATGCTGGTTATCCATATCTGGCGCTACTAAGTTTACTGTTGAGACAAGTTGTATCTAAAATTAAACGGGAATGCAAAGGACCTATAACAGATGAAATGATCCTGAAGAAAAATCTGAAGCACTCACACTACTTGATCTCAAAACTTAATAGAAACCTACAGTCTCCAAGAGAGTGTGGTATTGGTATAACAATGACAAACAGATGAATGGATCCAAGGCATAGACCAAGTCATAGATGTAATTTGTTATTTGACATTTCACTGGAGAAAAGAATAAATTTTTAACAAACGGGGTAGGAAGAACTGAATAAATCTAAGAAAAAAAAATCACACAGCTAGAATCTGGTGGAGTCAAGATCTGATGCAGAATTTTCACCTTCAAAGTCTATGTTTATTTTTTTTTAAGATTTTATTTATTTGACAGAGAGACAGCAAGAGAGGGAATACAAGCAGGAGGAGGGAGAAGCAGACTTCCCGCCCAGCAGGGAGCCCTATGCGGGGCTCTATCCCAGGACCCTGGGATCATGACCGGAGCAGAAGGCTGATGCTTAACGACTGAGCCACCCAGGTGCCCCTCAAAGTCTATGTTTAAATACTTCCCTCCACTGCTCTTCCAGGACAGTGATCTGCAAAGCGTCCTAATTAAATACCCAGTCATCTTTGTCCAGTTGTTTCTCAAGTCATTCTTTACAGGGAATGAGAGTCTACGTTGAGATGATTTCCAGGTGGCTTTCGATTTGAAGAATCTGTCTCTAAATGGCTTGGGTGTCCCTTATGGCCTAAGGATTGGACCCCAGACCTTCCTGAGCACAGCTCACACTGCCCCAACCTGCTTCTCAGCCCAGCCTCCACCCTGCAGGCAGGGGATGAGTGCTGCCTCGCAGACCTCCGAAGCCCTCGTCATTGCAGAATAGACACAGACCCAGAAATATCTCAAGGGCTTGGCAATGCGTTTAATTTAATCTTTCGCCTTGCCCCTAAAATCAATTAGACTTGTTTTTTAAACTCCAGGAGTGTGTACAGGCTACAGCCTTTCTCCAAAGTCACCAGAACATATAAAAATGATTCCATGATCTGCCAACTCCCAGACACCCCCAACTTGGTCATTCTGCCTCCTGAAGAGAAGTGCCTTGTACCTCTTTCTATAGCAAATACCACATGCAAATCCCCAATGCCAATGTCTAGGATCACCTGGCTTTTGGATGACATGTTGTATTATGGGAGGCTATAGAGTTAACAAAAGAGGCTGACCTAGCAAGGCCTAACCCCGATCCTGTATATAATCCACAAAAGGTGGCAGCTCAATCTGATGGGAGGAAATAATTAATCATGGTGGTGATAGGCAAGTGATTGCACTAAAAAAAACAGACACCCTGGTCCAGGAGAGGCCAAAGCAGTGGGCAGTGTATAAGGGGATGACATTCAGATAGGTGTCAGGGCATGCGTCTACATGAATGAAGTGTAGGGCTGAAGCTGATGATGGCAGAGGGGAGGGGATGGCACGTTCCAACAGAGTCCAGAAATCAAATGGCATGTCTTCAGGAAGATGGATACCAGAGCGTACTCTGGGGGAAACTGAGCTGAGATCTGAAGGATTGGCATAAGTTAAAGATAGAAGCAGAAGAGGAAGGTCGCTAGGGGACAGGAATGGCATATGCAGAAGCCCAATACTGGGATGGACCATGGTACTTCCAAGGGATTGAGAGGATGCCAGGGAGGCTGGAGCAAGAGTGAGGGAGCAGAGAGGCAGGGCATGATGAGGCTGGGGAGCTAAGTGCTGGGTCTTCCTTCATCCTAAATCGTGGGAGGGCACTGGAGGTATTAGGCGAGGATAACAATGAAGCGCCCTATGTTGTGAAATGAGAAAGAAATCTGACTCTCAAGGCAGGAAATCAACAATGCTTATTGAACATATAAATATGTATAAACAGTATAAGCACCAAAACCTGTAAGAAATGGATAGCAAACTGATTAGAATGGTCATCTAAATGAGATGGGATTTCAGAAGGATTTTGCTTTTCCTATTACATATTTCTGTATCTTACAAATATTTTACATCAGTACATTTTGCCTTTTCTGAAAAGAAAATTGTTTGTTTTGTTTTCCTTCTTTAAAAAGCAAAATGCAGACAATGCTTTCTTTAGACAATAGGAATAAATTGCAAAGGAAATTGCCCTAATGTGACCCAGACTGGGACTGGGCATGCTTTAAACATAAATAGAAAGGTCTTTTGATGATGTAATTTTAAAAGTGTCCTTGACATTCTTAAAGGTTTCAGCAAGCCCAAAGAAAAGAAAAAAAAAAAAATAGAGTCACGTTGCTAAAAAGGACTTTACAGTTCAAACAACCCAACTTGTATATTTTACAACTGCAGGAAATGATGCTCTGAGAGACATTACTTCAAAGAGAAAATCACTCAATAATCAAGAACATTTCTAAACAACAATAAAAACCAATTAGACATTTACATTTTTAAATACTTTCAGTCATTAATAGCAATAAAACTTTGGTTAACTAAGGGAAAATGTGTGCAAGTTTATCACAAAGACTATAAGAAAAAAATTTCAAATATAAAAGAAGACCCGCAGAAATGAAGATCTATATATCATGGTCAAGCGTGGGAAGATTTACCATAAAGACCTAAAGAATGGACTGCCATATAGTAGATGCTCCATATATTCAGGCTAGAGTGAATTCATTAGAAATAAGTCAGTCCTCCTCACATTGTTAAGCACACAGTCATTGGTATTCCAGGAAAAATCCTGACAAGATTCACTGGTTGGTTGGCTTTTCTTTTTAAATAGTTTGTGCTATAATTTCCATTAAACAAAATGCATTTATTTCCAAGTGTACAGGTTGATGAGTTTCGACAAACATCTACATCAGTATGACCACCGCCCAACTAGAGACTTAGAACATCTCCATTAGCCCAAAATGTCTCATGGGGCTTTTCAGGAACTTGGCAGACTGATCTGCAAACACGCACTGTAGAGCAAAAGGTCAAGGAGAGTTTAGACAATGCTGAGGAACAGCAAGTGGAGGATTTGATCTAACAGATACAAGATTAATTTTAAAACCATGGTAATGAAGACATAAATGGTCCGAAGGCATAGTTAGGAATTCCAGAAATAGACACACTCAGATAGGAAGTCTCTATACATTTTCCAAACTATATATCCCCAAGATGGTGTCTCAAGTCAGTTTCACTGGAAGATGGCCATTTACGGGTTGTTTGCTGTTGCTTTCCTGCTGGACCAGTAGAATGGAGTAGAGGCCGTGTGGCCTGCAAAGCCTAAATCAGGTATCTACTAGCTGACCCTTTATAGAAAGCATTGGCCAATCCCTGCTTAAGACATTTGTTGAGTTTTGAAGCTGCATGATATGAGAGGCTAAAATGCTAAATTATTTGAATTTCACTTCACCATGATCATGGAAATTTAAAATTCTCTAGCTCTTTGTACCCCTCCCATCTTTTGCATTGTTTTTATGAATTTCAGGTCCAAGTATAGATTAAATTTCGGCTCTTCATTCCTTCTCTCATTTCTTTATTTTTTATTTCTTTTAAAGATTTATTTATTTGAGAGAGAGAAGGAGAGAACAAGTGGGCGGAGGAGCAGAGGGAGGGAGAACCAGACCCCCCTCTGAACAGGGAGCCCAATCCCAGGACCCTGACATCATGACCTGAGCTGAAGGCAGATGCTTAACTGACTGAGCCACGCAGGTGCTCCTCATTTCTTTATTTTTATATGGGTTCATTTTCTCTGCCTTTGGTATTTAGTGCAGATATGCTGATATTAAATTATCTCTTATTTCCTTCTGAAGTATTTTTATTTTGCCTTCATTTTTGAAACTACTTTTGCTAGCTATGGAATTATAGGATATTAGTTTCCTTTCAGCATTCTAGTGGCTACCCATGCATCTTTGATTTATTACAAATCAAACACAAATTGTTAGTCTTACCAGTTCTCTCATAATGCTAGGACCTTAGAATATTCAAATTCTATTGATTACATTCATGTTTTTCTGTTATTTTAGACAAAAGAGATCAGGACCCACATTCTAATCACTGGGTAACCACTAAAAGAATAGTAACAGATGTATAACTATTTTAATGGTGGGATACAGGGAACAATAATATTTTTAATTTAAAAGAAGGCAAAAAAAAAAAGAGAAGTTGAAACATACAATAAATGGATGGATCAAGTAGACAACAAATAGTAAGAAGATAGAACTTTATATATCAGTGCTTATTTTAATTTTAAATGATTATCATTTCAATTAAAACATCGAGATTATCAAAGTAGATACAAAATCAAATGCAATATTTTTGCATATAGAGTCGTACCTTTATTATAAAAACACAGAAATATACAAAGCAAAGGGTGGACTATGCATATCATTCAAATACTAACAACAACAACAACAAAAAACTGGCCTAGCTATACTAATATCAGTTCATGTGGATTCAGGCAAAATAGACTAAGGCAAAAACATTACTAAAGAAAAACCACATTTCCTTAATGAAAAAGGGGCCAAACCATCAGGAAGAAATAACAATTCTGAACCTGTGTGTAGCTTCAAAACGTACGTGTCAAAACCTGACAAAACCAAAAGGAGAATTGAAGAAATTCACAATGACCCTGGAAGTTCTATCACACTTCTCACAGTAGGTCATCCAGGGAAAAACTCCATACAGATAAAGAAATCAAAACAAAACACCAAACTAAAATTATTTGACACATATTGAACACTGTGTCCAGACTGACCATATATACATTCTCTGCAAGTAGACATGACCACTTCCCAAAGTTGACCATATAATGGATTGCAAAGCAAGCCTTACCAAAAAAAAAAAAAAAAAAGTCAAAGGATTATAATTATTCAGGTTATATTCTCTGATCACAGTGAAATTAGGCTAGAAATATATGTCAAAAGATAATTTTAAAATCACCAAATTATTTGTAAATTAAGCAATACATTTTAAATAATTTATCATTCAAAGAAAAAAAAATCACAACAGAAAGTACAAATGTTTTAAACTGAACAGTAAAGATACTATGTAGCAAAACTTTTATAGTGCAGCCAAAGCAGTTCCTATAGAGAAATGAATGCCCTCAAGTCCAAACATTAGAAAGGGAGATAAGATAAAAAGTATTGACCTCATTCTATCTCACAAAACTAGAAAAAAAAAAAAAAGAATTAAAAGGAAGCATGGAAGAGGAAATAAAATAATAAAAAGATAGAATTCAATGGATTAGAAAGAAAATGTAAAATAAAGAAAATCATCAGAGGCAGATTTATTCTTTGAAAATATTCATAACATTGGTAATTTCCTAGCAATACTAATCAAAAAAGAGGGAGGGAAAAAACATGTATAACCAACACCAGGCAACAAACGGGGGAAATCGCTACACATCCTCACACATCACTGATGGAGATGTAAATTGGAAAAACTATGGTGAAGAATGAGTTGGTGGTATGTACAAAATTTGATGATCCTGTAATTCTGCATGGAGGGATGTGGCTTAAGGTGGTGCTTCTGAAATCTGTACGTATGTTAGAATCACCTGGCAAGCTACGAATCAAAGCAGACCAAACAGACAGATTAATGAAATTGGAATATCCAGAGCTGGAGTGCGCATGTATTCTCCCATTTAAAAAATGCTCTCAGTTTTAAATTCTCCTTAATGTACAACCAGAGCTGAGAACCATTTCCCAGGGGAAACACATATAAATATTCATAAGGAGACATGTTTATATGGAGATAAGGGTATTCTTTGTCCAATCTGTAAGAGAGAAATTAAAAAGGAAACTATAAACATTCATCAACAGAAACATTAATAATGAATCTGGAAATTTTCAGTACTGGAATACTATTCAATTCATTTTCCGACAAATGAATGAATGCCGGAATATGTTGACATGGAATAATCTCAAAAACATAGTAAGAAGAATAATTTGCACTATGATAAGTCCAGTATGATACCAATTTTATAAAGTTTAGAAAGAGCTCCAAAATCTATGTTTTAAAGTCAGGAGAGCGTGGTGGGTAAGAACTCAGAATCTGGTTTAGATATCAGCTTCCCTCCCAATAAGTAAGGCCTTGTAAATTGCACAATTTCTGTGCACCTCACTGTCCCCCTTTATAAAAGGAGGAGTCTTAGTGCCCACCTCAGAGGACTGTGGTGAGGACAGGATGAGCTGACAGATGCGAAGTGATTTGGGGCCATCCGTCGTTACCACGGTTAACCGCTCAGGTGCCCATCGTATCTATAATGTTTCTTATTATCAAGCATGGTGGGATGGTAGAAGGTAGAACTGGGTGCTGAGTGCTCACCTGTTTTGTATGCTATTTTCTGTTCTTTCCTGCATGTTTAAAATATTTTACAAGAAAAACAGTTTAAGAGTCAGAGACCAAGTTCACAACTCAGATCTTCTGCCTGGACCCAGGGCCCAAGGTCACTCAGCTGTTCAGTGAAGACAGTGGTCAACCCAAGGTTCTGAATCCACATTGAAGGTATCTAAAAATCCCCAAACCATCTTGCCCCAGAGATCTTGCATCTCACTTAGCAAATGTGATATAAGAAATTAAATTCTTAGTGTGTATAAGAGTCATTTCTATTCCAACCACTGAGGAACTGGTCTGCTGAAGACACAGTTTCAAAAGTCCTTTGTGATTCTTTAATTGGTTTTTTGTTGTGTTGGGTTGTTGCTACTTTGCTCACCTCTCCTTCACTGACTTCAGACTGGAAAACTCAATGGGAAAAACCACTCCCTCAACTTCCAGCCTCACTCAGAATAAATGCAGAAACTGCCTTCTTACCACCGAATGTCATGCTGGTCCCTGAACATATTTCTCTCCTGATCTCCTGCCCCCTCCCTGTGCCCCTCTGTCCTGGCCACACTCACTAGTTTTGGTTTTGTTTTTTCCTCTTCAAACCTGCTGAGCATCCTCTTATCTCAGAGTCCTGGTACTCGCTCTGCCAGGATCTCTCCCTACAGATCACTCTGTGGCTCACTCCTCCCTGCCCCTGGGTCTCCATTCAGAGAGCGACATCCTTCCTGGCCAGCACATCTAAAATAGCCACTTCACTCTACTACTGTCTGCCCAACCTGGTTTATTTTTCCTCATGGCTCACACGTAGGCCAGCCCCCAACATGCACAAGACCCAGAGCAAGGATGCAAACAGAGGCCCACGTATCTGATTATTTACCAGTTACAGTCAAGCTGGCAAGCTGTTAGTAAGATGTTTTCTATTCTCCTACATTGACAAATATGCAGTCATAACCACCTACCAGGCTAAGTTTAAGTTTAGAATTTTCAGATTCCCCTGAATTTTGTACCAGAAAGCAGGGAGGGAGGGCCTCTAGTTCCCAGGCTGGCTCTTAATCCCTTTGTTCCCAGCCCAGGTTAGAGACAAAGGGAACAGGTGGGAGCATCAACTGCCCTATGTCTCAGATCATGTGCATTCACATGGAAGGGGTTCTAATTTGTTTGGACAGAGCCCTTCAATTTATCAGCTCTTCACCAGCCACTGCCTACCCAATAGATGGCTCAGAGATGGTCACAAGCTGAGACAACTACACTAAAAGAAGATTTTACCATGCCTGGTACAGGTCTGCGGCTCAACGACACCAAAGAACCAGTCCAAGACAGACAGGCAGGACGGATTGTGGCAGGTTGCAACCCAGAAGGGTGAAGGGTTTCAGAATCTGGGCTCTTGGGTAACCCGGCTCGTATTCAAATCCTGGCTCTGTCACTCACCAGCTTTGTGACTTTGAACAAGTTATGTAACTGGCCTTCGGCTGCTCCAGAGGATGTTTGAAGTGATTGCTTGAGTTAGTCCAAGTGAGTAGAACAGGGTCAGGCAGTTATTAAGGTTCTGGTAGGTGTTAGGCAGGAGAATGCTATAGCCTTGAAAGTCCTCAGTCTTGCCTTCACCAAATCCCCGTGGTTTATAATAGAATCAAGGGCTAATATACAAATTAAATATCTCCTTGAAAATAAATTCTGAATTGTAGACTTTGTATTTCATAAGATTTTATAAGAAGGAGAGGAAAGTAGGCGCTGGAGTCACCCAGAAAAGCTTCTGAGAGGAGGTGGGACCAAGAGGAGACCAGAGGAGGGGGCATAGGGCTAGAGAGCGGTTCCCTGGCCTTCCACACCAACGCCCCTTCATTGGAATAAGGGCTGAGTGTCCTAAAGGTTTTGAAGGACACAGTGAATTTGGGTATTTAAGCAGCAGTTTAAAAAACAATCCCATTATACTATAGTTGTAACTTATAATGAGCCCCTTCCCTGTGGGGGGAGGGGGCAGGTCTTCTCAATCATTCCATCCTGCCCTTTGACAAGGCTTTCTCCCACCATAAGGCAGCCTCCTCTTCCAAGTGGTTGTTTGTGGGTGCTGTTTGTGAGCAGCCTTATTAGGAAGCCTGCCCAGAAAGCCAGGTGAAGCTTGTCCACAGAGCCACTCAGCTGCCTTGTCTAATTGGAGTTTACTAACAACACTGTCAGGCAATGGTGTCTGCACAGATGCCCTACTGATTTCAATCCACCCCCAAAACCTTGCCCACCTCATGCCTAGTTATGTGCTCTGGTGTCCTTGGGATTGGATCAAGCTAGATGCAGAAGGAGCTCTCTGCCCCTCGACTTCTCCCCTCATTTCTGAAGACTGACCTAAAGGGCAATCCAGGACTTGTGTTTGGAAAAGGCTGTTTAAGAACATGGTGAACATGGTGGATTTACGACGTCAGAACAGAACCCAGGAATAAGAGCTAATATTCAATTTTAGTGTGTGTGTGTGCACGTGTGTGTATGTGTGTGCACATGCATGCGTGTGTGTGTGCACGTGTGTGAAGCTCCAGGACAGCAGAACTGTGAATTGTGTCCCCCAGATGATATATTGACATACCAACCCTTAGTAGCTGTGACTGATCTTCCTTGGAAATTAAGGTCTTTGCAGATAAAATCAGGTTAAAGTGAGAATCATTAGGATGGGTCCCAACACAATGACTCATGCCCTTCTAAGAAGAGGAAAAGAGACACAGAGACACACGGGAAGAACACCATGTGACCACAGAGGCAGAGACTGGAGTGGCGTGCCTACAAGCCAAGGACAGCCAAGCATTGCTGCAACCAGAAGCTACGAGAGAGACGTGGAACTGAGCTTAGAGCTCTTTAAAGAAAAGAACTTTGTTGACACCTGGACTTTGGACATTTGCCTCCAGAACTATAAGAATAAATTTCTGTTGTTTTAAGCCACCCAGTTGTGGTACTTTGTTTATGCAGCCCTAGGAGTCAAGTACAGGACACACAAGCTAGTCATCTCGAACACCGCAGGAACATCAGGAATCAAAGGGCATTCACGGTAGACTTTGCATCCCTGGCCGGTTTACAGGGGGTTCTTTGCATGTCTGTTTTCCTTCTATCTTTTGTGACTGCTCCAACTAAATGTCAAGTTGTTCCTCCTGGATGAAAACTTCTTCTAGCACTTTGGACCACTGATGTAAACTTCTCACCTACCCTGAGTTTACCGGTAATAACCCACAGCCTGTGGAGGGAAAGAGCATCTCACTCAAGTGGGGACAAAAGTTCCCAGAATTTTCCCCAAAGTATTTGCCTCATCAATCCCAAACAATCTACACAATCATTGTTCTTTCTGAGAATAGATTCTCTTTGACATAATTAATCCCCCAGGCCTGTCTCTTCCCTCAGCATTTAGTCATTCATCCATTCAACAAATATTTATCAGGAGGATATTGTATTCAGACATCTTTCTAAATGCTGAAAACCTCTAGGGATAGAACAGCAGACAAAATGGTCCACAGTCCCAGCCCTCAGAGGATGTACATTCTGGAAGTGAAAGCTAAACAATAAACAATCCCAAAATTGGGAAAACATAGCATATTTTTTATAATATATACTATATTGTGTATATGATATTGTATAGGTCCCGTGGAGAATAATACATCAGAAAAGGCAGATAGGAAGTTCTGAATGGAGAGGTGTCCACCTGACTGACTGGTTTAGCCACCTTTCTTGACAGTGAGAACCAACTGCCAAATCTCGTTGACTTAGGAGAGCAACTACTTATCTCTCTTTTATGGGTCTCTAGGTCAGTTTCAGTTCTGGGTCTACTTGGACTCAGCTGGCTCCACTGATCTCCTCAGGTCAGGACTCAAAGTTGGGGGCAGTCTCTAGGATGGCCCCCAATGACCTCAGCATCTTCACACTTACACCTTGGCATAATCCTCTCCCTTTGAGTGTGGGCTGGACTTAGCAACTCACTTCTGATGAATGAACATGGCAAAAGGGTTGGGATAGCACTTCTGAGATTGGGTTATAAAAAGACTGTGTCTTGTGTCTTGCTAGTCCTTCCTCATGCTTTCTTTGTCTGGGTCCTCACTCTGGGGGAAGCCAGGTGCCCTGCTGTGAGCTGCACCACAGAGAGGCCCACGTAGTGAGGAACGGGTGTCTCTGGCCAACAACCAGTGAGATTCTGAATGTCTGGCTCAAGATGAGTCAGTAAATGAGTGCTTTGAGCTCACCAGGGCAGAGGATGACATGAGAGAAGCTGACAGTGTCTCTCGATGGGGATGGAAGGATAGACACCTCCTGGAAGGTGGCATCCTACTAGGATGGAAGGAAACAGAAACACGTATTTTTCACAATTTATTCTAGGCACATCAGGTGCTTTTATTTCTTTTTTGGAAAGAGTGAAGTACCATAAAGACAGGAGACTTTTTTAAAAGATTCCCCACTAAGGTACTGTTTTTATTTTGTTTCTTTGCTAATTTGTACTGATCTGATACCTTGGGTATCTTTTTCACCATGGTTTTATCACTGTTTTTCTTTTCATGTGGAACTAGAAATAGAACATTTGCTACTTTGCCCCCCCCAAAAATCTAGTTTTTATAATACTCAGGCACAAGACTTAAGATAAACCTCTCTGGATGGTTTCAGGGCCTGTTTGTGGGGAGGGGCACCCCCTGACAGTCATGAGACCAAGCTTGGCACAGACAGGCTGACCTGAAGGTACAGGGCCCATGCTGGGGACCCCCTGCAGTTGCTTCCACAAACCGAAACTCAAGATTCATAGTAAGAGAACCTGTGTTCAGGTCCCAGCTCTGCCACTTCACCTCTGTGTGGCATTTGGCAAATCCCTTCATCTCTCTGGTTGAATTTTGCTGACCTCAAAACATGACGGTGCTGTTGACATCTCCAAGTTCTGATCGATTTTAAATAACATGGCATATAAAAAGAACTTCATAAGGGACCCTCAAACCTGACCCAGCAACATAATGGTATGGAGTATGAAAAGGTAGGCAGAGTTTGCTGAGAAAATGAAGACATTGTACATCCATTGGGTCTTGCTAGTATTACAAGCCCCGGAAAGTGTTGGTTGCCCCTTCCCAAGGGGCACAATGTGGCTGAGTGGGCAATGAGCGTTTTGACTCCTGAAGGTAAGAGTCAGACTTGATCCTTTTGGAATATGACAGAGAGCATCTTCCAGTGTCCGGGTGGCCCTTGTGCCATTCCTAACCCTGTTCCCCGCCCCTTCCTCTTTGTCCTTCCTCCACTTCCATATTTACCATTTTGCCTCCTTCCTGTTCATCCTTCTCTACGGGCATCATTGAGGTGCACAGCTCGGGAGGGACTTCCTGTCCACTGCGAGGGCTGCTGTCCCCTGGCAATGGCCAGCTGTCGCCCCTCCAGATGGCCATGACTGAGCACGGCAGGGCAGTGGGGTCTGGCCATTTCCACCCAAGGTGGGGCCCCTCTCCTGGCTCGTCTTTGCTCCAGACCTCTGTGTGCACTGCTTGGGGCACCGTTCCGACTTGCCTTGCAGACAGAGATGCTTTCTGCTCAGGTCTGCATCCTCCTTGCTTTCCTGTCTCAGGTGTCAGACCTGCACTGGGGTCTGGAGGCTTTCCTTACCAGCCCCATTTACTCTCACGGGCTCTCCCCACAAGCGTCTTGTGTGCCTAAGTCCTTCTCAGTGTCTGCTAGCTGAACTGACCCATTTTCCTCCTCTGCCTGCTCTCCTTCCTTCTCCTCTTCTTGGACATCAGCTGTGGTGCCCAGCACAGGTATAGGTCATGCACCCCCAGCAGGCAGATCAGTGACACCATCTGGTGAGGGAAGGGCCGGCCAGCTGGGACCTCAGGAGCTACAGCGATGTCATCTCAGGATTGAAAACACCAAGCGGGTGGTCATGCTCTGAGCATGCTCCGCCCCACTTTGCCGATGCCATTCTCCTTCCAAGGTGCTGATGGCAACTCAGACACTGCAGTCATTCCCTCAGACTCTAATCTGGACCACAGGGTCCCTGGGACTGACTTCATCAGGGAGTCTGGAGGAGGTGAGTGGAGAGGATCTCCAAATCTTAGCAGCCAGGTACTCCCAGGGCCAAGGACCGAGATAGGTGTGGAGCTTTGGCCACAGTATTGTCACAGCTCCGCTCCCTGAGCTTTCCCCGAGGCCCCAGTAGTGCCTCCTCCCCGCTGGTGTTCAGTGCCTTTTGATCCCAGCTCCCCTCAAACCAGCCCTGGAGAGAGTCTGATCAGCACAGCTGTGGCTGAAGTTTCAGGAATCTTTTGAGTGACAATTGATCTCACCCAGAGGGTATGCGCATGTTAATGAGGGTAAAAGACAAGGTCTTAAGCCAAAGGAAGGAATTTCAAGCAGCCTGGAGCCCAGATCCTGTGGGACAGGGGGGTTTGGTGTGTTCTGCTTTGCACTTCTCAGATCAAAATTTCTCTGCGCTGTCTTCTTGCTACCTCTTAGGAGGGCAAGAGACTGGGACTAGCGGCTCTGTACGCAGCACATTGCTAAGCTTCTAAACATATATGATTAGCAAGCATTATCTTATGCAAATTTTACAAGCCTCTAAGCCAAGTGTTAAGAAATCTCAGGGAGGGGAGTTGTTTTCTTTTTCTTTCTTTCTTTTTTTTTTTTGTTGTTGTTGTTTGTTTGTTTGTTTCCAGATAAGGGGAGAGCTTTGTGGTTAGGCAACTTGCCAGGGCTGGCAAGGCTGTGGCGGGACTGGAACTGGGACCCAGGTCTGGCTGACATCCACCTCAGGATCTCTTCCCAGGAGGCTTTCACAAACCTTCCTGAAGACAAGGAGCACCTGAGATGCACACCAAAAATGTAGGTTCTGGAGGGCCCCTCCAGACAGTCTGACTCAAGGCTGGGAATGATCAGTGTGTCCCATCTGCTCCAGGGTAGTGGCCCCAGGCCCAGGTCGCCAGAAGCAGGCTCTGAGGCAGAAATAAGGGGCAGGACACTTACAGGGGTGGGGCGGGGGGACTCAGGATTCTCACCTGTGGGAAAGAAAGGGTTCAGGTCAGACTGAAAGTATTCAGTGGAAACTACTGGAAACTCTGAAGCTGGGACAACCCATCAGAACTGGCCTGAGTCAGACGGAGGCGCCAGAATTTCCACCACTGCCTGAGCAATCAGGGCTGTGAGCTGGCCTCGGTGCACCCAGGCCGGGTAATGCTCTTTAGCAGAGGCAGTTCCCAAAACATCAAGAATGGAGAACTGCCAGCCAACAGCCTCCCCACCAGCTGGCGAAAGAGATCCTTTACTGCTGGAGCGGCCAGTGCCACAGCGTCCACCACAGGAACCACCGTATAAAACCCACAGAAATCGTGATATGAAGTCCCAACGGTTAACATAGAGCAAATTCATAGATTTTCTTGTCCTCACCCACAGTTTCTGGCCAGTAGGGGGAAGCAAAGAGCTTTCTAGGTGCTGCTCTACAAGGGTTGGTGTTTGATGGGTTTAGGACACTCCCTCTGCCAGCAGGGAGGATGCAGGCGAGGAGAGGCTGCCTTATTAAGGGCTCACCTCCTTGCAGCCATGCAACAAGTTACTTAACTTCACCCACATCTGAAAAACTGTGGGTTATAATAGTACCCACTTTACAGGGTTCTTATGTCAATGAGGAGTTGAAATATGTACAATGCTTAGCACAACGCCTGAAAAATAGTACCTTGTCACTAAACCTTATTAGATTTATTGTTTTCACTATATGTACAGAGATGCTTGTCATTTAACCAAGAGGCTATGGTAACAGGTTGTACACATGGTGGGGAGGATGGTGGGGCCATCTGTAGAGACCAGGTAGGGAAGCAGAGGAGTAGGTGTGCAGGGGGTGGAGGAGGTCCTCCCAGAAGGGAGATAGTTCTGAGGTCACTGTCAAGGTGAGGATAGAGATATTAGGGATCTGAAAGTCAACAGTGTCCTGGAAGGAACTATACCAAAAGGATGTACGAGGTCACCCAGAGGGATGACAGGTCATAATTGAGCATGCAATCAAAATAGTTTCAGAAGAGAAAAGGACTGAAGAAGGAACCATGGGGGATGCTAACATTTTAAGACTGCTGAGGCAGGGAAAGAGCAGCCCATGGTGGAGAATGGAAAGGAGGCTGGGCAGGTGTGAGGACAAGTGAAGGACAGGCAGATGTGAGGAAGATAGGTAAGGGTAACAGCCCAGGAACCAGGAGAGGAAGGTTTTCAACAGGGAGAAAGTAGCCTGAAAAGCAAGCAGGCACAGGTGTCAGGCAGGATGGGGCTGGAGAGAAGAAATGATGGGCAACCTTCCCAAGAACAACTTTAGTGAGGGCAGAAGCCCAAATGCAGTGAGCCCAGGGCTGGTGAAGGAGAAGTGGTAGATGTCATCAAAAGAGAGACATGTAGGTGGGAAGCCTAAAGATTGTATTAACTATGCAATGGAGATGGAGAGACGGATGGATGGATGGATGGGTAGGTGAGAGATGGAGGGATGATGGATGGATGGGGGGGTGGCTGGATAGATAGATGGACAGACAGACTACCTATGCTTTAAGTCCCATTTGTCAAGTTGTTCTTCTAAGCACTTAATTGTATGAGATGTATATCTCACTTAATTGTAGGAGATGTGTATTATTAGTCTATTTTCCTATCCTTGTGCTAATAGAACTCTGTTCTGATTGCCCCATCTTTGTAATAAGATTTAATATCTGACATTTTTTGGCCCTTTTCTCTCTGTATGTATTTTAGAATAAGCTTAAGTTCCACGAGGGGAAAAAAAAAAGGTAAGCTATTTGGCATTAAAATTTTAGATTAAACATAATCAGAATCTTACAGTGAATCTACTCTTCCATGAACATAGTATATATCACTATCTTTTCAATTTCTGGGATAAGATGTTCTCATTCGAAATCGATTTTAAAAAAATTAAAACCAATCACCCTAACCTATTATAACATAAGGTTATGTCAAGAGCCTTTGTAAGTGTTTTCTAAGAGACATCACTTGTCTTCAGGATAAAACCACATATCCAATCATTTCCATACCTTATTTAAAATCTTTCAGTGACTATTGCCTACTAAAGACAAGATTCTTTGATGTTCATGCAAGGTTCTTCATGACATGATCCTTAAGTTGCAAATTCTCTGCTGATCTCTGGCCCCTTTTCTTTATTCATTGTGTCTGACCTGTCATCAATTCCTTAAAATATATTTATTACATAATAATAATTAATAATAGTTATTTAAATATATTTAATAATATTTAATATATTTATTATATATAACTATATATATATACATACATACATTTTTATATGTATATATATACATAGTTTAGTTTGACCCCAAGAATCTTTCATCCAGATTATCACAATGGGCTCCTAAGCAGTCACCCAGAGTGATGTTGTATAATACAGATTAGTTTATGTCACTCCCAAATCCTTCAATTGGCCCAGTGGTGTGCTGTAGTCTGTTCATACTGGCTTCTGAGTGAATTGTTAATACTCAGGAATCTCACAAGCCAATTGTAAAACTGTTGTTTACTTGAAAATGACCCTGGTGGGACTATTTACTCTAGAAAATAAAAGGGCATAGTCTACAAATCAGTGAATTTTGTTTTTGAAAGCCAGTTTTCCAGCACAGTGCTGAATATACCCTTTACCCATGAGATAAAGACCAGAGCCCATAATCAAGCTTCTCTCTACCTATGCCCTAGTCAAACTATAGCTCCAGGAGGTTTTATACTTCTTTGATTTTGCACTATCTTCCTTCTGATTGTAATGTATTTCCTTTCCCCAGCCTATATGCACCACTGCCTAGACAGTTTAGTGTTTATTGCCTAAGGAAGCAGAGCATCTCTTCTTTCCTGTACCTCTACAAAAAGCATTTATTACATGATGCCTAGCCATTGGTTTCTGTATCTATGCACTCCTTAATCTGCAAGCTTCTGAAAAGCATGCATCTGTCATTATTCATCTATTATTCCCTGTGGTTAGTACAGGAATACTTCAGAGATACTGGGGGTCCAGTTCCAGACTGCTGCAATAAACAGAATATTGGAATAAAGTGAGTCAAATGAAATTTTTCCCCAGCACATCTACAAATTACATTTATTCTATACTATAGTCTATTAAATATGTAATAACATTGTGTCTAAAAAATGTACATACTTTATTTTTAAAATACCTTATTGCTAAAAAATGCTAACCATCATCTAAGCTTTCAGCACGTAGCAATCACTGATCACAGATCACCATGACAAATATAATAATGAAAAAGTCTGAAATATTGCAAGAATTACCAAAATGTGACACAAAGACCTTAAATGAGCAAACGGTGTTGGAAAAATGGCACTGATAGACTTGCTCAACACAGAGTTACATAAACCTTCAATTGTAAAAATCGCTGTATCTGTGAAACACAATAAAGTGAAGCGTAGTAAAACGAGGTATGCCTCTACACTGTCTAGCACATGACAGGTGGTACATAAATGTTGGCCAGCTAAGAAAGGAGTTGATAAAAGATCTTCCCTTCTTTGGGTACCCATGTTTCCTTCATGCTCACCAACTTTCCCAACCTTAACTTCCTGCCATGTCCCCCAGATCTACCCTATAGGGAGAAGTATAGCATAGCACTACTCCCCATCTCACCCTCAGCCATAAAGCAGGATGGGTGAGTCAACCCCAAATCCAAAGAGAAATCAAACTGAATGGAAATTCTACTCTTTCTTCCCATCTTACTGGAAATAATTACTGGGGCAAAATTGTTGAAAGGTTGTTGTGTTTCCCTATTGCTGTATCACGAACTACCCCCAAGCTTGGTGGTTTAAAAGAACCATCTTGATTTTCTCATGACTTGGTGGGTCAGGAATTCGGGAAGGCCTGGACTCTGCACTTTGACTCTGATCCCTGTGGCATCAAGTGGGGTACAGCTGGGTGGGAGGACCCCCTTCCAAGTTGGCTTCTTCACAGGCATATTCAGCATCTCTGTGTTCTGTGGCCTCTCTGTCTCCACATGACATTTCATCTGCCAGAGCTTTGCTGTGTGGCTTGGGCTTCCCACATCATGGTGATCTCAGGAGAGTTTTCCTTATATGGCAGCTGTCTTCCAGAAGAAGGAGGCAGAAACTGCCGGTCTTCTTAAAATGTAGCTTTAGAGCAAGCATCGGATTACCTCTCATGCACTCTATTGGCAAAAGCAGTACCAGGCCAGACAGGTTCAAGAAGATAGAAATAGATCCCATTTTCAATGGGAAGAGTATAAAATACTTCATGCCCATCTTTAAACTGCCACAGAGGTGACTCGTTCTTGTCTCTCTCTGATAGAAATTGGGATAGCAAAGCTATACTGAGAGGAAAATATGAAGCCCAAAGCACCCTCTGTGGAATTAGTTCCTATCTCCAACCAGGTGCAGTGAAACCTGGCACCAGACATTTAATCAAATCCCAAAAAAAAGTGCTGAACTGAGTTTTTTCTAACACTGACTTGCAATCCATCTCAGATGACTTAACCTCCAGCAATTCCATAAGTCAGCCAAGTAGGCAGAATCTGTTCTCCAACTGTTAGAGAGAAAGCGTTGCCTCTCCTGGGATGAGCAGTGGGTCCAGAAGCCATCCTCACTGTGTCAGAGGAAATAGAAAGACTCGAACCATCCAGAGGAGATCAAAAGGAGAAGAAATGGCACATAAACCACTCACACAAACCGCAGAAAGGGGAAAGTAGCAGAAATATGCACACAGAACAAACAAAACCAGTTTTTTTCCAGACATTTGGATTTCAAGGTTTGAATGTGTTTCCTTGAGGAATATGAACTTTAATCACTAAAGGATTTTTATGTTTATGGATCCCTGAATCACTCAAGGTTAAACAGGAAGCATGGTGACTCAACTCAGAAGGAGTGAATGCAAATCATGGAGAAAGGAGCCTATTTAAAAAGTCGAGGGAAGCCTTGTGGAAAATCAGGTACAGACAATGGGAAGAAGTCATCATGACCCTGGGGATCAGTGGATGAAGGGAGGAGGCGAATACTGGAAGCCAACAAGAACTGAAACTGTAGGGAAGGGCTGCCTGATGGGAGCCACTGTGTAGGAAGAGAGCTTCAACCGAGACCCAACTGTTGATCCAGCAGGAACTATCCCATCCCAGGTGAGCTACCAGATGACTGCAGCCATCTGGGCAAACTCAGGTGGAACCAGCAGAAGACTGGCCAGTTGAGCCCATTCTAAATGGCTGACCTACAGAATCTTACATTCCAAGAAAATCCAGTGGTGTGTGGCACATTGATATATTCCTTCCAACGTAAACTACATGCTGCTCTTTCTGGTCCCTCCTACCACTATGAGAAGGCACAATACCTAGTGGGTTTCCTTGGATCTTGGAGGCAACATATACTGTATTTGGTCAAGCTGCTCTGACCCATTGTCCAAGTCACATAAAGGCTGCCCATTATGATTAATAACCAGAGGAAGAAAGGCACTAGATCTGGTGGAAGCTGTTCATTCAAGCTGCTCTAGCAGCTTAGGCCATATAACCAGCAAATCTGATGGTGTTTAAAGTGCCTATGGTAGAGACAGATGCTTTCTGGAGCCCTGAGCAGGTCTCATAGAAGAATCCCAGCACAGCTCCAGAGATTATTCTTTTGACAGTTCCTGGCTTGGACAGGCCCTAGCAGACAGCAAGTGCTTGTCCATAATCCACCAAATTACTAGGCAACCTGAGGTACCCATCATGAACTGGATGCTGCCTGATCCAACGTGTCACAATGCCTGGCATGCACTGCAGCCATCCACCATCCAGTGGGAATCATAAGTATAAGACTGGCCTTGTGGGATCGGAACTCAAGTGAATTACATGGCCAAGTGGTTCTGATTCCCATAGCTCCCACTCTTGCCATACTTCCTCCTCTCTTTCAAGTTAGCACCCATTGCTTCATGGGGAATTCCCTACGACCAGTTAACTGAGGAAGAAAAAATTCAAGCCTAGTTTACGGAGAGTTCTGCACAAAATTCTGGCACTATCCGAAAATGGACAGCAGCAGCAACATCTCCGCCATATTGAAGAGCAGACCCAGAAGACAACAAAGGCATTAAAGAGGTCCTCACAGTGGTCAGAACCACAGGCGATGCCCTCTGGTCATTTAATTGGCCTGAAAGAAAACATTGACAGAGGTATACACCTACACTAGTTCATGAACACTGACTAAGCCTGGTTGGACCTGAAAGTAAGATGGTTGGAAAATTGCTAACAGGGAGGTCTGAAGGAGAGGAACGCGGCCAGACCTCTCTGAATGTGCACAACTGTGAGGATGTTTGTGTCATGTGTGAATGCTCACTAAAGAGCAATCTCCGGTAGGTCTTCACAATCAGGTAGATGAAATGACTAATTCTATGGATGTCAGTTCCTCTCTTTCCCCAGTCATCTTGTCTAAGCAGTGGGCTCATGAACAGAGGGCATGGTGGCAGGGACGGAGATTATGCACGGGCTCAGCACCAGGGACTTACATTCATCAAAGCCGGTCTGGCTGCAGTCACTGCTGAATGCCCAACCTGCCAACAGCAAGCCCCCGATTTGGCACCTTTCTCTGAAGGGAACCAGACTGCCACTTGGTGGCAAGTTGATTAATAGAACTGCTTCCATCATGGAAGAAGCAGTGCTTTGTTCTCTTTGAAAGAGAGACCTCCTTGGATGTGGATTTGCCCTTTTCATCTACAGTGCTTCTGCCAAAACCAGCATCTTTGGACTTATTAAATGCCTTACTGACCATCATGGTAATCCACACTTCATTACTTCTGACCAAGAAAGATTTTATAGCAAATGGAGTGTAGCAATGGGCTCATATGCATGTAATTTACTAGTGTTACCATGGTCCCACGGATCAGCTGGCCCTATAGAATGGTGATGTGGCCTTCTGAAAGCTCAGTTTTGATGCCAGGGGGCTGGCCATACTTTGAAGGGATAAGGTATATGCTCAGAATCAGCAAGTGATACCCAGTAGTTTCTTCCTTGCCAAGATTGCCAGGTCTGGGGGTCAAGATGGAAATAGGAGTAGTTCTTCCTATTTTCCCTTAACGATCCACTAGCCACTAGCAACATTTTGTAACTGATCCCTGCAATTTTCCACTTTTCTGCTTAAAGAGTTTAGTTCCCAAGGGAGGAATATTTCTACCAGGGGACACAGCAACCATTCATTCCATTGACCTGGAAATTAGGTTGCCACGTGAACACTAGCAAATCTGAGCTACTGTACTGGCTGGGCTGCTTGACCCTGGCTATGAAGGGGCCTGGGGGTTGCTACTCATCAACAGGGGCAAGAAGAAGTATGTCTGGAATGCAAGAGATCTGGGTACCTCTTAGCATTCCTATATCCCATAATGAAAGTCAGTAAAAAATTGCAAAACACACCGAAAAAACTGAAAATAGTATAGCCACTTCAAGAATTAAGGTTTGGATCATCCCACCAACTAAGGAACCACAACCATCTGAGGTTCTTGCTGAGGGGAAAGGGAATATGTAATAGGCATAGATGACAGAAGGTTGTAAATGCTAGCAACAACTACGTGGTCCAGTTGCAGGAATGAGGATTGCTGTAGTTCTGAGTAATTTCTTTCTTGCTCTTATATAAGCATATTTGTGTAATATTAACCAGGTCTCTCTCTGTCTCTCTCTCTCTTCCTGCCATTTTCCAACTATTGGCATAAGATATATTATTAGTGGTTAACCTTGTATCTCAGGAAGTGAGATACAGGCTATCAAAAGGGAGTGTGACTCAGCTAAAATGGCAATGAATACCATCAGATGGATGAAGTGAACATGTGGGACTTTGAATTCTCCTTTGGAGAGAGAGTTAGTGTTTTTACTAAGGTTGTACAAGGTTAGTTGCTTCATGTTAGGCCGAAGCAGGATTTTGCTTTTATTTTCACTTGGAGGGTAACTGGCTAGAGAGGCTGTAAAGGTAGATGTTGTGCTGGCCAGGAATGGACAGTTGAATTGTGCTGTGCTGATTCCTATTTTGGGGGCCATTCCTCCAAAGGTTCAGCACAGAGTTACCGTAGGACCCAGCAGTTCCTCTCTTTGGTTTATACCCAGGAAAAATGAAAACTTACAGTTGCACAAAAACTTGTACATGGTGTTCATAGCAACATTAGTCGTCAAAATCAAAAAGTAGAGACAATCCAAATGTACATCACCTGATGAGTGGATGAGCAGAACGGGACATGGCCCTACCACAGAATATTAGCAATAAACAGTGAAGGACGATAATGCTATGCCATAGACCAGCTTTTAAACATCAGGCTACATGAAGAAGCCAGCCATAAAAGACCACAGATTATATGATTCCATTTATATGAAATGTCCAGACAGATCAATACATACAGTGCTTGCCAGGGACTGAAGGGAGGGGAAGATGGGAAATGATTGCTAATGGGTGTGGGATTTCTTTTTAAATAGTAGTGATGGTTGTGCAACTATGTGACTATACTAAAAACTGCAGAATTACACACTTGAGGAGGGTGAATTTTATGGAATGTAAATTCCATCTCAATAAACCTGCTGTTTAGAAAAACTAAGTGTACCGTCTTCTTCCTGTGGGGATCCTGACCACCAAAGGTTGAGATAACAGATGTCTCAGCTTCTTTTATTGTAAAATCTGGTTTCACCCACAGGAGTTGGTCTGGAACCTAACATCATATATCATGAACTTCATGAGAATAAAAAAGATGTTTTAAAGGGTAGACTCTAACTTCTCAACTATACTACACGAGGCACAGTTTAATAATTTAAAAATTATTAAAAATTTATTAAGTTATTACAAATTAAAGATAATTTTTAATATCACTGGCCATAATGAAATATCAAATCTAGAATTCCTGAGTATCAGCCCTGGAAAGAAACAGCACTCTCAATCATGAACCAAGACACACTGCCCCATCTTGGTTTAGTCGGGAAAACTGATCATAAATGAGAAACCACTCTTCAAGAGCATGGGAGTCGGGTCAAAACACTATTATGGGAAGATGCGTGATTTCATGGGGACAATCATGAACTAGGAATTAAGAGTTTGAGGTTTCTACTTCTCTCCACAAGCAAGAATTTGAGCCACTACACGCATCATGGGGGAGGGTGTGAGGAGGCTGAAGTTGGAGCCAAGAGCCTAGACGTTGGGGGGCAGTGCCTAATACTGGCTGGGCTCCTTTACAGGGACCAGCTAGGACATCCTCACTCGGTGAGGGGCCACACTGCCATTTCACAGGTTGGGGCTCTGTGGACCGTGGTGGGGAGTCCATATAACAGTGACCCGTGGGGTCCTGGGAGGCAGCCGTGCCATCTCCTGTTCATCACTCACTGGCCACATGACCTTGGGCAAGCCTCTGGTCCTCTCCAAACCTCAGTACCCTTATCTGTCAACTACAGTGAGTAAAGCCACCATTGCAGGGCCATCCAGGAAGAATAGATAAGATATAACATATGTAAAGTGCATGGCATGGTATGGGTATCAGTGTGCTTATGATGTGAATCCAGGCAAACATCCTCGTCCCCTTTCCAGGTCTTCTCCAATGTGGATGATGAACCAGGTCAGTGACAACTAAACTGAACGTGCATCAAGATCACCCAGGACCTTGTTTAAAATGGAGTCGCAGGGGCCAAGCCCAGCCCTCCTGGCCTGGAGTGTGCAGGGCCAGGAACTGGGAACCTGGATTTGTGAACGAGCACACCAGGGAATTCTAATCCTCAAATGGCTCCAGGACAAGGTTGGAAGCGACAGGACAAGATGCCCTCCAGGCCTGGGGCCTGCAAGCCTGGGCTCTGGGCTGGTGCTGGTCTGGAGGTCACCTCTGCAGACCATCTATTTTCAGATCCACCTCCTGGGCCTCTGGCAGAGTCTGCGCAGATTACGTTGGGCGCCTGCTCTCTGCTTCTCTCTGCTTCCTAATCTAATTATCACAACAACCAGATGTGACAGGCTCCCGATCAGACCTATTTAATAGCCTCCAAAGGCACCTCTCAGTGTTCAAGCTTTCTCTAATTTTCCCCTCCCTCCCCTAGCTGGACACCTTGGCTCCTGGCGCCCTCCCTTGTGCCAATTAGCAGTGAAGTAGCCTTCTGCCAAAATAATCCGATTATTGGGTCCTGCGTAGCAGCCACAGACTGTCCCAGTCAAATCCTTGTCCCCAGATCTCCAGAGAAAAGAAAATCGACCCTCAGCATTCTAAGGGGTCACCCTCCTGGAATAGGACAGCATCTTTCCCCGACAGACTTACCTCTGAGCACTTCTGTGGGTCTGTGCCTCTCTCGGGACCTTTGAACATGGGATGGATGTAAAGATTTCTTTCCCAGAAAAATGCACGTGTGTGCCTTGATTCATATCCAATTTCCAGAGGTCATGGCCCCTTGGAGACCATCCCGGACCCCTGGCCCTCCGCATCTCCTCAGTGGCTGACATGAGCAGTCCAGGACCTGGCCCAATCTGGGGCCCAGAAACTCAGCCCACATGATTTCTACATTTCCTTCAGTACCTTTCCCTATTCCTGAATTTTCTTTTCCAGAATAGTAAGTGGGAAATTCCTATTCCTGTCCTTCTTATTGTGTTCTTTCCACTTTACAACACATCTGCCCATCTGCCCACATCAGCAGCATCCCTCTGTTACTGGTAATGCAGTACCAGTCCCACAGTGTGGCTTTTTCTTAACCACTGATGGATGTTTAAATGTTTCCCTTCCACTTTCAGGCAAATCATGCACCACTAGAATACAGAGAATTAAGATATCAGCATAAACGATATTAATCAAGGGGGAGAAAACATTTTAAAACACTGCAAACCACAAATCAAATCAGGTTATAACCAACAGGCCTGCCCAAGGTCTCACTGGCCAGCAGACAGAGCACACCCTCCCTAGAATGGCCTGGTTGAAGGCATCCCCACCTGCCAGATCTACCTCCCCCCGCCAAATCCCACCGCTGGTGCTGGGCCTGCACACCCTCCCTGGTTATTTCTGATTTCCTGAGCATGCTGTGCCTTTCTTCCTGCTCTTCCCTGTCTGAGGTGCTCACCTCTTCCCGCACCCTTTATGAAGCTCAGACTCCCTCTGGGAGCTCCCCCAGACACATTTACATATTAAAGGTTTGCAAATGAGCTCCCAGAAAGGGGCCGAGTGACTTCCATTTACATTCTGCACAATCTCCTTTCACGTCCTTCTACACTCAGCCTCCCTGGTGCCTCCTTCAAAGTGCAGGAGAGGGAACAGGTGGGCCCGGCTCCTCCCTGCCCGGGATTTGCAAGCCTGTCCTCTGGTGGACAGGCCAGGGTGCAAGCAAAATATCTGAACGAGGGACAGTCATTCTGTGGCTGCTCCAGTGTTCATCCTGGGCCATGGATTCCCTCAGGTCTGTGGTGGCCTGCACGGCCACTGTGACCAGTCTCCACAGGACCAGCAAAACCGACAAGCCTCCTCCCCTGCGCACACACCTGGCCTCCCGCCCGCTGCCAACAGCCACACACAGGGGCTTCTCTGGGCTTCTTACCTCACAGCCCTGAACCGGGTTCGCTGGAAGACAGGTCACATGACCCAAGTGGCCCAGAATTCATCCCCGGGGGTGCGTGCGCCCCTGGGTGCCGGAGAGAGGAGCTGCTTCCCCGCCGGAGTGGCAAGCAGGGACTCCCCTTGTGGAGGCGCGGGGGACACAGGCCACTGGCAGAGAGAAGCTGAGCTTCCCAAGTGGACGGAGAGAAGGGTCAGGTGAGGGTGAAGTCCTCAGGTGAGGTCCTGAGGCTGGTTCCTGAGCTTCCCCCAATGGCTTTACAAAAAGGAGAATAGTAAATTCCTCTTTAAAAAAAAATGTAGGGGCACCTGGGTGGCTCAGTCGTTAAGCGTCTGCCTTCGGCTCAGATCATGATCCCAGTGTCCTGGGATCGACCCCCGCGTCAGGCTCCCTGCTCCTCGGGAAGCCTGCTTCTCCCTCTCGCACCCCCCCTGCTTGTGTTCTCTCTCTCACTGTGTCTCTCTCTGTCAAATAAATAAATAAAATTAAAAAAAAAAATGTAAGCCTGGTGATGGGCATTAAGGAGGGCACATACTACATGGAGCACTGGGTGTTATACGAAAACAATGGATCGTGGATCACTACATCAAAAACCAATGATGTATTGTATGGTGACTAACATAACATAATAAAATAAAATTTAAAAAATTTTTTTAAAATGTAAGTCCCTTGGATTTGGGGTTCTGACCCTTGAAAATAAATGTGTGATGAACATATAAAGAGCTTAGCAGCTAGATTTGTCCTTGTTGTTTACTTGAAAAGCTCTGTGTCCTCCGGGCTCACCCACCCCCCTTAGCTCCCCTTGCTCACCCACCCCCCTTAGC
>NW_023270415.1:78599188-78663257 GCF_011800145.1 Mirounga leonina
TAGCTCCCCTTGCTCACCCACCCCCCTTAGCTCCCCTTGCTCACCCAAATCCAAGACAGGCATTTTTTTCTGCTGCTCCCAAAGTGCGTCAGGACTATGGCAGGCCTTTCCCATTCGGCTAAGACTCTCTCCACCCAGCTCTCCCCACAGCTCGCTTCCCAGCTGTGTCTCCAACATCTAGAAGAGCGCCAGGCATGGCGGCATGGCATCAGGTGAATGAATGAGCAAAGTGACTCGTGCAGGAAGTAACACAGAGCAAAGGGCTCAGATGCTGAGACTGACAACCTAAAATCACACATAAGCTCTACCACTTACCAGCTTAGTTTTCCTTAGGAAAAAAATAAGTAATTTTCTGAGACTCAGCATCCCCACTTGCAATGGGGAAAATATTCATGCACAACATAGTTATTTGATTGGGTGATGGATTTGATTTGGGGGGGGCAGTGTTCTTCTGGGGCCCAGCATCCCATGTTCTATAAGTGGATATAACCTTGAGCCCTTTCCTTCCTAAGACTCAGATAACTTATCTCCAACATGAGAATAATAAACCTATTCATTTGTTTTTTTACCTCCTACGAGACTGGAATGTGTGAATGTTCTATATTAACTGTGAAGTGTTGGCCCCTCGATGAGGATAACGATGCTAACCGCGGCTAACAATTATCAAGCACATACTGTATTCTGGACATTGTGCTAATAGCCTTACTCTGCGAACTCACCAGGACTCTTAGCCAGGTATTAATCTGCCCGTATTAATGATCAGAAAGTGGAGCTGAGGCTTGGAGTTATATGTGGTCAGCTGGAAGGAGCCGCAGGACATTTGAACCAGGCACAGTCTACAGAACCGTGCTGAGCAAAGAGGGCCAAGCAGCCAGGGGGACGGTTGGATTAAGGATGCTTTTGGGCTCCCAGCTTCTGTGGACGTCACTGCCAACCAGCTCCCTCTTACAGTCAGTTCCCCGGTGCCGCTATGCTTCCTCTTGGCTGCTGCTTGATCAGCTCATCACTCAGTTTGGACTCAAGACACCCCTGATCATGGAACTTTGGATGAGTTCAGGACACACAATTGTTGGAAGAAGGGGGGGGGCTTCACCTATAGGCTCTAGCCCCAGAGGGCCTGAACGTGAACCAGCTGTGCCTCTAAATAGCTGCCTGACCCGGGATGGGTGACTAACTTCTCTTTGCCTCAGTTTCCCCAGAATAAAAGGACAATAGCAAGAGTCTCTCCTCACAGGGTATTCTGGGAGCATTACATGAGTCAACATAACCAAAGCACTTGGGCCAGTGTCTGGCCCAGAGTGAGCATTCAGTAACCGCTTGCTATTGAAAATAGACTCGGTAGCAAGGTGAAGAAAGCAGGTGGGAATTAGCAATTCTGAATTCTACAACACCCTTTGAGGAAAGAACATCAAAGTAATCTCAGGGCCAACTCACATAGTACAATACCCTTTTGAATCCTTGAATTTTTTTTATAGCATTCATCTAGTCACACATTCATTCAAAAAAAAAAAAAAAAGGCCTTATATGAGCATGGTTAATGCGCCTGCCCCTCCCTCTGCCCACCTGAGACACATGTAATTATTAGCCTGCTGAATCAAGATGGAGAAGTTTATTCAGCAGAATTCCTCCTGGTAAGAGTGTACAGCACTGCATATAGTCAGGAGAAATCCAAGGTGAGCCTCCTGGGCGTGGGGGCCGCCAAGGAGTCTCTGAAGATGTCTGGAAATTGCCTTCTAAGGAGGGGGTGTGCTGCTAAGACGTGGCCTCTTTGAAGAGCGCCGGTGGGTGTGCTCAGGTGAGTGTGGGAGACATGCTCATCTCTGCCTAGTGGGAGGGGGCGCCTTTGGTAATGGAATCTGTGGTGGGGGGTGGAATCTGCAGAGAAAAAAGGGTGTGGAAGCTTGCTGTTCCTGCAGCGGCAAGTGGGGGAGAACTGAGGAAAAGCACACGCTCCTCAACAGTCCCCGGGAGGCACAGGTGCTAGAAGGAAACGCTCCTTCCATGCTGCTCCCATGGCAAGACCACATTTGCCATCTAAGGGAGATTGGTTTTTACACCCTCACTCGTTCAAAGGTGGGAGTTACTGCACAGAGGCATTGAAGTAGGGAGGGGATGCTCTTGAGGGAAACGCTGGCTTGTGTGCCCCTAGTTTACAAAGAGAAAAGTGGGCTCATGATCGTAACTCATGTGCTATGGGGGAGGGGTGTAACCTGAAGTCCCTCCTCCATCTTGTGAAATCTTCACCCGCAGCTTTTCTGCAAATGGATTATTTTAGTCCAACAGGAAGATGCACTTAGTTCCCGGTTGGTAATGGTGTGAACACCAGGACTGTGCATGTGGACAAAAAATAACCCGACGATAGCAAATGTAATGGGCTGAATTGTGTCCCCCTAAAATTCATATGTTGAAGCCCTAACCCCCAGGACCTCCTAATGTGACTGTATTTGGAAAGAGGGCCTTCACAGAGTGAGGTGAGTGGGATGGGACCTGATCCAATCTGACCCATGTCCTTCTAAGAGGAAGAGATCGGGACACAGGCACACAGCAAGGAGAGACCACATTGAGGACACAGGGAGAAGTCGGCATCTCTAATTCAAGGAGAGAAGTTTCGGAGGAAGCCAACCCTGCCGATACCTTGGTCTTGGATTCCTAGCTTCCAAAATTATGAGAAAATTAATTTCTGTTGTTTAAGCCACCCACTCTTTGGTATTTTGTTCTGGCAGCACCAGCAAACAGACACGGAGAAGTGACATCTGGATGACCTCTATTTTACAGAAGGGGAACCCGAGCCTTGGTGAGATTAAGTGATTTGCCCCAGTGTAAATGATAGAAGATTTTAACCAGGTGAGTCTGATTCCACAGTGCCTGTGTTCTTTTTTTAATTATGTTATGTTAATCACCATACATTACATCACTAGTTTTAGATGAAGTGTTCCATGATTCATTGTTTGTGTATAACACCCAGTGCTCCATGCAGAATGTGCCCTCCTCAATACCCACCACCAGGCTAACCCATCCTCCCACCCTCCTCCCCTCTAGAACCCCCAATTTGTTTCTCAGAGTCCATAGTCTCTCATGGTTCGTTTCCCTCGCCAATTTCTCCCCCCTTCCTTCTTTCCTTCCTGCTATCTTCTTCTTTTTTTTTTTTTTAACATACAATGTATTATTTGTTTCAGAGATACAGGTCTGTAATTCAACAGTCTTACACAATTCACAGCAGCGCCTGTGTTCTTTCTGCCCTTCTGCACTGAGTCTTAAATGCAAAATACTCAACACTAGGAAATAATAATAAAGAATCCCAAGCAAATTATTCTCTCAGCAAGCCTCTCATCCCTGCTTAAATACCTCCACTGCCGGTGAGCTCACTACCTTTCAAAGGAGCTATTTCCATTTCTGAACGTCTGAGTTTGTAAAAATAAATCTTCCTCATGTGGAAAACCAATGTTATTTCAGAATATTCATTCAGTTCTTGATAGTTCTGTCTTTGGAGCAACATGGGAGAAGTATTTCTTTGGATTCCCAGAATGTCCTTCAAATTCTGTTAGAGGACAGTCCTGTCCATAGTGCACCTTCTCAAGACAGAGCAACTAGGGGCGCCTGGGTGGCTCAGTTCGTTGGGCGTCTGCCTTCAGATCAAGTCATGATCTCAGAGTCTCGGGATCGAGCCCCGCATCGGGCTCCCTGCTTGGTAAGGAGTCTGCTTCTCCCTCTGCTCCTCACCCCACCCATGCACTCTCTCTCTAATAAATGAATAAGATCTTTTTTAAAAAGACCAACTACAATATCATGAAAGCATCTTTATATGACAATAATTCTAATTTCCTTCCTTATTACACTAGAATTAGGTTAACAGAGTTGCCTCGTCCAATTAGTAAAACCATCCTTTAAAAATGGACGAGCATGATTTGAAATGAGTGCAGTTTGGCACCTTTACCAAGTCATAGGCACAGGAAATTATCCTCCAACAGTTTGCCTTTACCCTGAGCCAAAGACATACTGGGAGTGGCCCGAGCATGGACTTGGGCTGCCAATGTACAAAGCAACGAAGTGGAAACCACCATCTGCTAAATGGAAATGAGCACACCTGAGCGGAGCCCAGAAACGTCCTCTTGTCTCAAAGCAAAGCCACAGGAAGGAAGAGTCCAGTGGGAAGCTCCGTCCCTACCACAAGCCCCAGCATGCGGTGCGGATGGGGGAGCCTGAGACGTGGTGCTAGAGATCCTGGGGAAGCTGTCTCTGGCTGGCCCGTTGGAGCAGCGGGGGGGGACATGTGGTACCCTCCCCGTCTCTCCCATTCCCTGGCTGTCATCCCCTCTGCCCCAAGGGTCCAGTCATCCCAAATCATTGTCAAGGCCACGTCGAGATCCCTGCCAAGGAGAGGAAGGGAAGGTGCTGCTTTCCCAGCCAAGTTGGAACCCAAAGAGGGACCAGTGACCATGGGGTTTCCGTAAAAGTCACTGAAGTATTTTGAGTGGCTGCAGCAAAAGGACCAGAAGGTGCAGCCCTGGCCTTCAGGATACACTGAGAATGGCTAAAAGCACCGGGCAGGAAGGAGAGGGCTGCATGAGCGATGCACAGGTGTCTCTGGAGAGTAGTATTCGTTGCAGCTGTTTGATGACAAGACCCGTGGAAGATGTGTGTTTGTAAATACTTTTAAGAGGTATATAGTTTTCTACTTCCAAATGCATGCAGATATGCAAAGGCAGCTAATACAGGGCTGCATTGAAGAGCCTCAGAGAACCGGCTTTAATTAAATTACCCCATTAAGTGCTTCTTAATGGCTTCTAATGTGCCTGAACATTCACTATTAAGTACATTAAAACATTTTTCTCTCATAAGAGCAATAAAAAGGATGAACTACCTCAACAAGCTTAAAATAAATTAACACAACTTCTCTGAAAACAAACAAAATCATGAAAACTAAAAAAAAAAAACAAAAACCCACACTAAAATCTGACAAAGGTTTCTTGATGGGCATACAGCACATTTGAGGAGAGAAGTGTACTTCTTCCCAGGTAGGCACACTCAATGTCGTACAGCGATCAGTTCTTTTCAAACCAACTTACGTGTATACAACTCCAAGCTGAATCTTAGTGTGATATTGGGACATCTGACAAAGGGCTTCTAAAGTTCATCCAGAACTAGTATCCAGGATGTTTTGAAAAAGAATACTGGATAGGACTTGCCCTTCCAGGTAGAAACTAGAATAAATTGAAAATAGTTTAAACAGTATGCTATGCAATCTGACTGGCCGCTTGGTGCCAATGTGGTCATGAGCAAAAATGCATGTAAGTCCCTAATATTGCATGACGGTTTTGAACAGGGGTCAGCCTTTTATTTCTGTAAAGGGCCAAATAATAAATATTTAGACTGGGTGGGCCATTCCATCTCAGGCACGACGAGTGACCTCTGCTGTTTTAGCATGAAAGCCACCATGGACGATAGAAGCTAAGGGTCTGTGTTCTGATACAACTTTACTTTACAAAAAGAGGCAGCGTGATTAGTTGGCCCATGAGCTATTGTTTGTCAACTCTGATCTTTAAGGTCGTTGTCCAGAATCTAGAATTCAAAATGTACACATACAAATGATCCTGGAACTCAGAACCGTTCAGATGTCTTAGGCAGACCTCTGTGGTAGAGTGGGGAGAAAAAAGGTCACAGTTCTTTACAGCTCTCCTATCAAGGCTGAAGACTACGTTCCCACCCTCTGACTTGCTTTGGCCAGTCAGATGCTGTGATGTCATGTCATCTGGAGCCTGGGCCCCAAGAGGAGATGCAAGCTTCCTCTCAAGTTTAAGACCAGTTTCCACAGCAATGGGTCTGGTTTCCTTTACTAGAGGATAGGATTCTATGTGGAGGAGAACCCTGGAGCCTTAGCTGAGTTTCTGGATGCCAAATGGACTCACAAGCCCCCGCCAAGATCAACTAAGTCTAGATAGATAAGCAGAACTGCCTAGCTGACCAACAGACTCATAAACTCAACAAAAGATGTTATGTTAAGCCACTACATTTTGGGATGATTTGTACATAGCAAATGCTAATTAAAACCATTCTGCAACTAATGAAGCAATGAACACTACACTAAAACTAATGATGTCCTATATGTTGGCTAACTGAATTTAAATTAAAAAAAAAATACGCAAACAAAAAGCCATTCTACCTTTAAACATGTAAAACAAACTTATTTTATAATGTAGACTTTCCAAAGGGAAGAACAATTAGTAAATCAACTATACTTTTATTTATACATTTGTTCTTAAGACCTCTTGGCTCTACTAGGTTCTTCTGTTTTGATTTCAGAATGGATTGCATGAATATATTTAAGATTAGGTTCTTCCTACTAAATACTATGGGAGTGCAGGCATACTTTTGAAATATCTATTCTACTAGAACTTATTATCAAGGCATAATCATTTTTGTTTATGACCTTATTGGCACCAAGAGGCTAGTAATACTGCCTGAATTGTCTCAGGCTAATGAGAGAAGAATAAAACAGATTGACATATAAATGATGTGTTTGTGTCTGGACAAGTCAAAGAAAATGATATTATAGTGGCTCTATCATATCAAGTTTTTCAGTAGTTTGGAATGAGACGTGTGAGAGGAAATTAAGTGTCTGTCTGTATAACAATGAGAAGTAAGGGCACACAAATCACCAGAAATTGTCCAGTAGTGGCCGTGGTCCTCCACGCTACAATCAGACATTTCATTTCTGCCAAATAATGTCATCTATCATGTTAGTGTTGTTATTTTGAGCTTTATTGTTTTCTTGTGGTTTTTGTTGTGTTTCTGTTGTAATTTTTCTGTGTTTCTGCTGCTGTGTCAGGGAGTTTGGTTATTCTCCCAAGATAAGAGCAGAACCCTTAACTGCACTGACTTCACTGCTGATGCAGTTCACTAGGCTAACCCTGGATTGGCTGTCAACACGGGAAGTCTCCTCCCTTCTCTGCATTCCAGTCAACATCTGAAATATGGTTTTCTCACTTGAACTAGCATTCTTAAACTTCAGTGAACATGTTAAAAATGTATAGTTATGAGCCTCATCTCCAGAAAAATCTCATTAAGAGTAGAGAGTAAGACAAGAACCAAAACAGACAAACAAAAAATATGCAGCAAAAACAGACAGAATGTAAAGTAGAACTTGGCAATTCAACAAAAAGAGTTGAATATTTTAATAGCACACTTTCAGTGATGTACAGAACAGCTAGACAGAAGATCAATGAGGGAAGAGAAGGCTTGAGCCTATAAACCAGAGCCAGACCTAATGGCATCTGTAGAATGTTCCATCTACCCACTGTGGAGCACATCATCCTCTCAAGGGCACATTGTCCAGGACAGGCTGTTTGTTAGTCCATAGAATATATGAACAAATTTAAAAGAAGTGAAATCATGCAAAGTATGTGCTCTGGCCACAATGGTATGTAATTAGAAATTAGTTACAGAAGGAAATTTGGGAAATTTCACAAATATGTGGAAATAAAACAAAACAAACCTAAATAACCAATGTGTCAAAAAAAAAAATCACAAGGGAAATTGGGAAATACATGATGAATGAAAACAAAAACACAACATACCAAAGTTTATGGGAATCAGCCAAAGCAGTGCTTAGGGGAAAATTTATTCCTGTCACTGTTACATTTACAAGGAGAGATCTCAAGCATAACCTCTTCTCACCTTAACAAAACAGAGAAAGAAAGAGCAAACTAAGCCCAAACCAAGGAAAAGGAAGGAAATTAGATTAGAGCAGACATAAATGAAATAGAGAGTACAAAAACAATAGAAAAACCAAGACCTGGTTCTTTGAAAAGATAAACAACATTGACAATTTTATATAGACGGATCCAGAAAAAGCCCAGAAGATTCAAATAACTAAAACCAGAACGGAAAGAGTGGATGTCACTGTAGACTTTACAGAAATAAGGGTTATCAGGAAACACTATGAAAATTTATGCTAACACATGAAACATCCTACATGAAATGGACAAATTTCTAGAAAGACATTCTAAATTCACAATGGACAAATTTCTACAACTGACTCAAGCAGATAGAAATCTGAATAGGCCTATAATAAGAAGAGACTGATTCAGGCATCAAAAACTTCCAACAGAGAGAAGCCAGGACAAGACAGCTTTGCTGGTGAATGCTACCAATCATTTAAAGAAGCAAAAACAATTCTTCCTAAACTCTTACAAAAAGTAGAAGACAGAACACTTCCCAAGTCATTCTATGAAGCCAGTTTTATCTGAATACAAAAATCAAAGAACATGACAAGAAATCAATAGACCAATATTCTTTATGAATATAAATGCAAAATCCTAACAAACTATTATCAAACCCAGTCCAGCAACATATAAAAAGGATTACGCAACATGACCAAATGGGATTTATCCCAAGAATACAAGATTCAACATACAAAATACCATATTAATAGAGCAAAGGACAAAAACCACGTGATCACCTCAACAGATGCAAGAAAAGCATCAGACAAAACCCAGCACCCTTTTAACATATAATGTATTATTTGTTTCAGAGGTACAGGTCTGTGATTAAACAGTCTTACACAATTCACAGTGCTCACCATAGCACAAATAATACATTATATGTTTTTTAAAAGAAGAAGAAGAAGAAGAAGAAGATAGCAGGAAGGGAAAAATGAAGGGAGGGAAATTGGAGGGGGACCCTGAGAAACAAACTGAGGGTTCCAGAGGGGAGGGGGGTGGGGGGATGGGTTAGCCTGGTGATGGGTATTAAAGAGGGCACGTACTGAATGGAGCACTGGGTGTTATACGCAAACAATGAATCATGGAACACTATATCAAAAACTAATGATGTATGGTGATTAACATAACATAATAAAAAAAAATTAAAAAAAAACCCCAGCACCCTTTTATGATAAAAACACTCAATGAACCAGAAATAGAAGAGTGCTTTGTCAACCTGAGAAATAATATGTGTGTATTGAGGTTATAGGATACATGATCAATATTTAACGATTACATTTCTGTATACTAGTAAGAAAGCATCAAAAAGTATAGTTTAAAACCATCAGGGTGCAAAATAGCACTCTTGGGTCTTACACTTTCAGGGAGATGGAGAACATGTGCTTTGCCCTATCCCTTCCCCTAGGATGCCTGAAGACCTTGGACCTTATATGTAAGCAGGATTCTGAGAAGTAAAGGGAAGGAGGCAGACCATCCAGGAAACTCAGGAGCCAAGGACTGATGTGGTGGTGAGTTCCCTGGGTTTTCTTTTTGCCTCAATCATCCCAGACTTGGAGACAAAGAAAATGGCAAGTCAGAGGTACCAATGGCTATAGCCCAAAATGGCCCCAGGGAAAGCCTGTTCTCTCTAGCTGAACGGCCAGCAGAGAGGCAGCCCAGCCAGAGAGAAACCTTTAAACAATAACCAACTGGCTCCATGCAAACACCACAGGAAAAAACTGGGGTCCCACCCCCACCACACCAACTCGTAGGGCTGGACTTCTTCCATCCTTTGGAGGCTCTGATGGGCTGCCCTCCTTCTCATGGTGGCTCAGAGAAGGCCAAGTAGGGAGGCGTGGCCTTCCCACCTGCAACAAGGCACAAGCTCCCCTTCTCTGGTCAGTGGAGACCACGTGAAGAGCCAGAACTCCCAATGCCACCCAGCAGGAAGTATGAGACCCCATCCTGGGTGTCATCAGAGGGAGACCAAGGTACACTTGTACCTCCACTGGGCAGTGAAGCAGGAGGTGAGAACGTAAATGGTGTGATCATTGTAGAAGACAGTCTGGCTGTTTCTTTAAAAGATCAACATTCACCTACCATAGGATCCAGCCACTCTACTCACAGGTCACTGCCCCAAATAAATGGAAGCATATGTCCACACAAAGACTTGTACACAAATGCCCTAACCACCTTATTTGTAATAGGTGAACACTGAAAAACAGTCCAAATGTCCATCCACAGATGAATGGATGGACTTACTTTGGTAGGCCCGTACAGTGAAATACCACTTAGAACAAAGAAATAAACCATTGTGATATTCAATAATGTGGAAGAATCTCAAAATAATTATACTGAATGAAGAAAGTCAAACAAAAGTAGTACATGCTGCATGAGTCCATTTTAAAACTTCACTACTCTCTAATGACAGAGCAGTTTGTTGGTTGCCTGGGAATCTGAGAAAATGAGGAAGAATGTAAGGAGAGCTTACTAAGGGACACACAAGGAAGCTTTGGGGCATGATGGATTTGTTCATTATCTTCATTCCCTGTGTTTATCCTTATTGACTAAAACAGAAGGGTCTGGAACACTGATAAATTAAATTGGATGTCTTCATTAGCAAAAACGAAAAAAAAAAAAACACCCAGAAGATAAATTTCTCCTTTATCTGAATTTGAGGAAAAATTATAAAGGGACAAATTTGGGGCAAAATATGAAATTGTAATATTTTATTACTCAACACACTTGAAAAGTTTTGTACTCTGAAGGTAGCCCACTTTAGCAAATAGCAGCGTCCTATTTGCTTGGGTCTGAAAGCTGAAGCCTGAATGCAGATGTTTCAGTTCAGAAACATGGGCTGAACGCTGGTGCCAACAGAGGTAAAATTCCCTGAATCCAGGAAAACCAATTAACACCTTCGCACGCAATAAACTGGAATGCATAATAGATCGTGACTTTATAGTTATTTTAATAAATGGTCCAATAATTTGAAGTTAAAATAAATAATTCATCCTCCTTGCTCCCTCAGCCCTACAGCTTGGAAGATATATAATAAGCTGAAGTCATGGTGTAATCTTCAGTGGGTCCTTTTACTGAATTCCAGTCTTAAAGGCATGACTGGAATGGTACCTAATTAGTAGCAGTCCTCTGTATCATATTTGCCGAATAAATGGGTAAGAGTAGATTTGTGGTACTGCAATGGCCCAGAGGTGAGCCGTGGAGCTCTTCATCCCTGCCACCGCTTCCCTTCACTCTACCTCATGGGGACCTACTTGGATCACTCATTTTGGAAACCTTTCCATGTTTCTAGATACATCACTCACGCCTTTCTAACTAGGACATCTCCCTTTCCAGGAACTTAGCCTAAATGCATCCAAAGTGGGACAAAAACATCACAAGCTGTGTTCTTTCAATCCCATGAAGCAAAATCAAAGAGCATCTTCACACTGGGCACAGAAGCCTTCATTCTCGGGAGCATTCCCTCTTGAAAATAGATTACTTGTTTACTAAATCCTTCCTGAAACTAAATCCATGAAAGAAAAACATATTTCAGGGGCACCTGGGTGGCTCGGTCATTAAGCGTCTGCCTTCGGCTCAGGTCATGGTCCCAGGGTCCTGGGATCGAGCTCCGCATTGGGCTCCCTGCTCTGCAGGAAGCTTGCTTCTCCCCCTCCCACTCCCCCTGCTTGTGTTCCTTCTCTCACTGTGTCTCTCTCTGTCAAATAAATAAATAAACTCTTAAAAAAAAAAACATTCCAAACACTATTGTGTTTTTAAAAATTCCTTCTTAACTATCCGAAATATGGAGAAGGGGCAAACAAATTCTATTTCATTAACAAAATATATGGCCAGCTCCCAACACACTCATCCTACAAATATTTGTTGACCACCTACTATGTGTTGGCCACTTTTCCAGCACTGGTGATAGAGCCACGAAAGAAGAGGCAAAATGGGTGTCCTTACAGAGAATGTTCTAGAGGGGCAGAGCTGAACAGTAATACTTACAATAAGGAAGTGTTAAAGCATATGAGAAAATCCTCAGGTTTAAGGAGGTGAGCAAAGTGGGGGATGGAGTTCGGGAGTGCTGGGGAAGGGACAGCTGTAATCAAATAGAGAAGGAAAGCCCACATGGAGGAGAAAGTGAACTTGAGCATTGGTTTGAAGGGGGAGAGGAGGTGAGCCACACAGAGGGAAAGGAAGGGTGGTGCTTAGAAGCAGCAGCAGGGCAGCCATGTTGGATGGCCTTCATGGAGGCCCATGAGGCTGAGGAGGACACCAGAGCCCAGGTGAATGGGGCCAGATCGCCAAGGGTCTTGGCTATAAAGACTCCAGTCATGCTCTGAGTGAAAAGAGGAATCAGTAAGAAGTTTTGAGCAGGGATGACATAATCCAACTTAAGTATTTCTGTTGGGTTTTTTGTTTTTTAATTGTGGTAAAATACACATAACATAAAATTTACCATGGTAACGATTTGTAAGTGTGCAGTTCGGTGATGTAGTAAAGTACATTCACGTGGTTGTGCAGGCTGTCTCCAGAAGGCATTTCATCTAGCAAAACTAAAACTCTGTGAATATGAAACAACTCCCTGTGTCCCCCTCCCCCAGCCCCTGGCAATCCCCATCCCACTTTCTGTCTCCGCCAGTTTGACTACTCCAGGTGCCTCGCACTCGTGGAATCATACAGTCTTTGTGTTTTTCTGACTGGCTTCTTTTACAAGCATAACGTCCTCAAGGTTTGTCCTTATGATAGTATGTGTCAGAATATTATTCCTTTTTAAGGCTGAATTATTTTCCATTATATGGATAAACCACATTTTATTTACTCGTCTATAAATGGACACTTAGGTTGGTTCTACCTTTCAGCTGTTGTGAATAATGCTGCTGTGAACATGGGTGTACAAATATCTCTCCAAGACCCTGCTTTCGAGGCGCTTGGGTGACTCAGTCAGTTGAGTGTCCAATTCTTGATTTCAGCTCAGGTCATGATCTCAGGGTTGTGGGATCAAGCCCTGCGTTGGGCTCAGTGCTAGGCATAGAGCCTGCTTAAGATTCTCTCTCCCCTCTGCCCCTCCTCTTGCCCCCCTCCTCTCTCCTCTCTTTAAAAAAAAAAAAAAAAAAAGACCCTTCTTTCAATTCTTTTGGGTATGTATCCAGAAGTGGAATTGCTGGATATGATTATTCTATGCTTATTTTTTTGAGGAACTGCCCTACTGTCATCCATAGTGTCTACTTAAGCTCTAAAAGGTCATTCTTGCTACAGTGTTTAGGGATACACTATAGGCAGACAAAAATGATAGCAGGAGGTCACTGAGGAGGCTGTCTTAGATATGTTTCCCTGATGGACTCCAAGATGGAACTTACATGTAGAAAGTGTGCCAGGGATTACATTTGAGGGGAGGGATGCACACAGGGAGGGAAGAAAGTAGGTTTTGGCAGAGGGAGCATTTGAACAGAGGTACAGGTGTAAAAAAAGCTCATCTGATCCATGGCACTCTGAAGCTGGGATGGCCCTTTAGTGTTGTCCAACCATGGGATGAGATTGCTGGGGCTGCCTACCCAACGGTGGCTAGTCACTGGATGTGTGCTGACTCCACAGTGAAGATGTGACTTGGAATGAGCAGTTCTCTTTCATGGAGGACACTTCTCAGAGAGGGACCCATGAGAGCCTTCAGCCACCAACCCTACCAGCAGCTAGGAATATAGGCTCAGTTCTGAGGGGTCAGAGGTCTTTGCAACACACCCACAGCAGCCCCCACAGAGGGTACGGCAATAACCCATGCAACCAGTAATGGTGCTTGGCCAATGGTCTTAGCAGTCGAGGTGAGGGAAAGTACTGAATCCTTGAGCCATCTTGAAGGTGGAGTAAAAATTATATGCTGACAAATTGGATATTTGGTATGAGATTAAAAACTTCAGCCAGAACGGTGCCAAGACTGTTGACCTAGCCTCTAGAAAGATTGAGTTGCCATTAACTGAGATGGGGAAGACTGGTTGTGGGGTGCTGCTCAGGAGTTTAATTTTGGACATGTTAAATAAGAGGTGCCTAGTAGATACTCAAGGACAAATGTCAAGCAGGTGATTGGATATAGCAGGGTGGGTTTCTGAGGAAAGATCCATGTGGGACATAAGTGTAGGGTCGTTAGCAGGCAGATGTTATTAGAGGCTGTCAGACTGGAAAAGGTCATGGAGGTAACGTGGAGAGGGAAAAGATGAGGTCTGAGCACTGAATCATGGGGAAGTCCAGCTCTTGGGTGGGGGAGACCCAGCAAAGGAGACGGAGAAGGGGAGGTCAGTGATAGGAGAAGAAGAAAGAACATTTAGTGTGTTGCCTGTTCTCTGATTGCTACCACCAGCCTTTGTCATTCTTTGTCCTCTCCAGCTATTATGTGTCCTGGAAGGCTGTCACCTACTTGATGCATCTTGTGGGCTTCCTTGCCCTCTGGCTTCCCTTTGGGTTTAGCCAGTGAGAATCATTGTCAGGACAACAGAGGGTACTGGGAGAGAGGTGGGGATATTCATTACTCCCAAGCCATTCTTCCTCAAAGTGGTTCCGGGGGTACTGCATCCCTCTATGACCAAGCCTTGTGCCTACCTCCCCCTTGTTTGGCCCCAACTCTCAACCAGGTCCTGGTAACAACATTTCCATCCTCTGCCCCGTGGGGGTGTAGGAGTGTTGACAGCTTCCTGGGGTGGTTATTCTCTGGATGAATCTATATCCCTTAACCCTGTCACACTTCTCCAAATAGTCCATTCATTAAAATGTTTCTTTAAAAATCCTTGATGAGTATCTCATCTGCATCTGCTAAGACCCTGACTAATGCATGTGTTGTCCTGAAAGAAAGGATGAAATCACCTGTGTCAAGTGCTGCTCATAGTTTCACTACGCTATGGATTGCAAACATGGCCACAGGGTTTCACAGCCTGAACAAGTGCTGATATTCTCAAGAGCCATGTCTTTAGCAGGTGGTGACAAAGGGGTGGTAGGAGCGTAAGACAGAAAAAGAGGGGAAGAACTTGGAAAAGCAAGGGTACACAACTATTTTAGGGAGTTTTGCTGTAAACAGGAGCAGAAAATGGAGCAGAGCAGGGAAGGAAAAGTGAAACCAATGCTAGGTTGTTAAGATGGGAGAAGTCACTGCATGCTTCCATGTGCATGAAAATGACTTGGTACAGGGAGAAATTGCTGCAAAAAGGAGTGGAAAGTTACTGCTGCCATGTCCTTGAGTAGGAGAGAGCAGGTGCCTCCTTGTGCAGGGGGGAGGGTCTGGCTCCCAAATGTTTCTTAGGGAGTTTATCTACAGTACTGGGAGAGAAGGCAGGAGGTGCAGGTACAGACGCTGACAGGTGAGGACGTATGGGAGCAGAAACGTGTGGAGTTTCTTTTCTTATCACTTCTATTTTTTGAACAAGAAGCAAGGCCATCACTGAGAGTGAAGATGGGGTGGGGGGAGTGTTGGAGGTCTGAACAGAGAAGCAGGGCACACCATTGTCCCAAGTGGGGAAGACAGGACCAGGGAAGGTAGGACCACCGTGGGATTGCACAAAGGACCACACCATAGAGATTCAGTCATAAATTTAAATAAGACTATGGTGTTCTGAGCTCCTCCTGCCATATTTAGCCAACTTGTGCAGGTACAGAGTAGGGAAGAATTCTTTTACAGGTTTGGGGCTTTTCCAAGAGAGTACTACAGAGCAAGAAAAGGCAAGAGAGCTGGAGGTTATGCAGAAAGAGAGTGCTTGTAATGATTTTTCAGGAATCAACATGTTAAGGGGGTGTGTAAATAATAGTGACATCGTGTGCAGTCAGGTATTAGAAGGAATGATCTTGAAATGTAGGTAGCACATTTGATGTATCAATCCCTACTGAAGGATGTAAAAGGATCTTCATACACATTTTTTGTTCTCGGTGGGCTTAATGTCTGATGGGAGGGATAAGTTTTGCACTGGGGGAGAAAAGAGTTCACAGCTAGACAGTATACTTCCTACATGCAAGGAACTTTGCAATGTCTGGTTTAAGACCCTTCACAAAAACTCAAGAAGTAGATGTTATCACTCCATTTTACAGATGGGAAAACTCAAGCTTAGTAACTTGTCTTATGTTGGAAGATCCAGGATAACAAATCCAGCATCTTAGTCAGCTCAGGCTGCCACAGGATAGGCGACTCATACAACGGAAGTTATTGTCTCATGGTCTGGAGGCTACAAACCCAAGATCAAGGTGTGGCTGGATCAGTTCTTCTGAGGCCCCTCTTCTTGGCTTGTGGATGGAGGTCTTCTCCCCATGTCTTCAAATGGTCTTCCCTCTGTGCGGATTTGTATCTAAATTTCCTCTTCTTGTAAGAACAGGAGTCACACGGGATCAGGGCCCACCCTAATGTCCTCACTGTAACTTAATCATCTCTTTGAAGATCCTGTCTCCAAATGCAGTCAGTCATGCTCCAACATATTGGGGGTTAGGACCTCAACATATGAATTTTGGGGTTCACAATTCAGCCCATAACAGACACCAACACTGCATATGTATGGAGTGTTCATGTGTGTGTGTGTGCATGGGTGTTTGTTTGTAAGATGTGTAGGGTGTTTGTAAATGCAGGAGGTGATATTTGGAAAGTTCATGAAAAATTAATAGCATTTGTCTTTGGGTTGGAGAATTCATTTTGGAGATAAGGTATAAAGGGGAACTTTTGCTTCTAATTCTTATACAAGTCTTCATTCTTGATTTCTTACAATGAAAATATATTAGCTTGTATTGAAAATAATGGAATGTTTTAAAACAATAAAGGGAGGAGGAATATATAATGAGGGCCACTTTGCCCTTCAGATGTAAACAAGGTTATATAGACTTGAAGCTTGTGCAGTTTTAGACCAAAACCAATGGCAATAATTGATTACAGCTAAGTGATGGGTGCTGTGAGGATCCCTTTCTCAGGACCTTGGTGCTCTCAGCTACAGAATGAGGGTCTGGCTGAGATGATGCTCAAGGCCTTTTCCATTTATAAATGTCTACATTCCACAATCTCTGAAGTCTGGGGTGAGAACAGCAGGCAGGAAAGAATCTTGAGGCACAAGAGATGGGAGTTCTAATCCTCATGCTGGTATCCACATCACCATGTGAACTTCGGAAATTCACTTTCCCTCTATGGGTCTTGGTTTCACCAGGAGTAAAATAAGAGACTTGAACTAGATCAATAGTTCTTTATTTGGCTCTGGACTATCCTGACCAGGAGGAACATTCCAGGCAACTTAAAGGACCAGTGAGCTGAGGTCTCTCTCTCCTGCCACAAATGGGCAACTACATAACTGTCCATTAAAAAAATTGACTTCTAAACAAGTTTTTACTTAGAGGAGAGGGCATTTTGGATAAAGGAATTTCTCACAAGGGAAGTGGTTTGAGTGTTTTTGGTGACCTGGTAGTGTAGAGGCCTAGAACACTAAGGGACAGGCAGAAACATCTGCTTGATGTGTTCAAGCATTTATATGTGTGGAGTATGCAGCATGCATGAAGATATAAACTGGACAGGTTCTATCTACCCAAAGCACAGAGGATATTGTGGGTCATATTAAAGCCTTGACTCTCACTGTGCTATATGTATTTGGAGGCTGTATTGTTATGTGCATACTAATTCATTATTATATCTTGACAAGTTATTCCTTTTATCATTATCAAGCACCCCTTTTCACATTACTTGATAATAGCATTGATACATTCATTTTTGATATTATTTCCCATCATTTTAATTTCAACTACTTTGATTTGTTTTTGCATGCTGCTTTCGTTTTAGGTGTGACTTTTGTAAGCAGCATAGATGCATTTTTTATTTTGCTTTATCAAATCTAATATACTCTGTCTTTTAATACATAAGCATAATCTGTTTACTTTTATTGTAATTACTGATAACATTTGATTATTTTTACCAATATGCTTTCTCTTTCCTTGCTTTCTCTGGGGTTGATAGAGATTTATTGTTTTTCCTTTGCTCTCACAGATTACTAATTCTGTTTCTTTTCTATTAGTGGTTACTCTTAAAATTTTGAAATATATACATTTTACTAACTACTTATGAAGTTATTCAATGTCACTATTTTTCACCATCTTTCTCCCCCCACAAAAAGTGCTAGAACTCTGGCATGTTTTAATTACCCCACGGAACCCCTCTGCATTAATGTGCATGTCCCATCATCCTATACTTCAGCACCATGGTCTGGGTGAGTTTGTCACAATTACCCTCCAATTCTTAGATCTCTCTTTGATTGTGTCCATTTTAGAGTTGTCCCACCTATTGATTTTTAATTTGATTAAATTAAATTTCTTTTCCTAGAATTTCTAAAGGCTTTGGTTCCTTATCCACCTGTTCCTAATTTTCCTCTGTTGTTTTTGTCATACAATGCTCCACAATTTTACAGAATTTTTCCTTTTTGATTTCCTCTCATTTTACTTCCAAACAAGTACACTTTCATTTTTGTTTTCTTTGAGAGTTTTTAAATTTTTACGTAAAATCATATTACATAGCCCTAGCAGGCATTTCTTAGTACTGTTCTCTCCATATGATCTCCTAGGGTTCCCATTGCAACCACATAGAATATTGTCATCTCACAGGGATGTTCCAGATCCAGTCTGTGGGTCACGGTGGTGTTTTTCCCAATCCTTGATTTGGGCTGCCTTTGCTCATTTCTGCTCCTCTGGGAAAGCAACATCCTTCTGGCCACAGCCTTGGACCTTGATCACAACTTTTATCTGCCTCTTTTTAATGGCAAGCTCCTCTCCCCCACTATGAGCGCCTTATTTCATGCAATGATCCTGGAGCACCCATTATCATGCACTAAGCCTGAGTCCCCCATATCAGGGGCCCCTACAGAGTTTGAACACATGATTGCACATGTGTGCAGTAGGTTTGCATAGTAATTCCTTAATTACAGCAGGATATCTCTGATTTCTGATCCATGGAGATGTTTATGTTTACTTTCAGTGTGACTAAGTCTACTTATATAAATGTACACACACATAATATCATTGTTCCAAATTTAGAGCTGAGATTGCATGAAATCAGCCTTAGTCCTTATGCCAAAGTGTGCTCATAGAGGAAGGGGATGATAAAGTCAGGTTTACTTTGTAGCATGATGCACCTGCAAATAAGGAGGAGGAGCTGGGTCTTGTTAGAAACCTACTGCAGAGGCCCGTGGAGGAAGTATAATGGGAAAAGTAGAGGTTGCAAAGCCCAGTGGGCCTGACATTGTATCTCTGCCCCACCACTTACTTATGGCATGATACTGGATCACTTCAGCTTCCTTTTCTTATTCTGTAAAATGGGGGTGATAGTACCGTTTACCAGTAATGTTTGAGTGATAAGCTCAAATCCTATAATAATCAGCTCTGACTATAATTTATTGAGCAGTTCCTATGCTAAGTACTTTGGATAATCATTTCAATCATTGCTTACAAAAACCCTATGAGGTCGGTTTCATGATGCTAAAATACAGATGTAAAATCTGAGGCTTAAGACAGTTGCAATAATTGATTTGTCTGAGGTTGAAGGGCAAGCAAGCTATGGAATGCTTACTTCCTGCCACTAACTTGTTGCTGCTTCCATCTGGCTGGTAACCAGTAGACCGATGACAGCTTTTATTTTATTCTTATTGATAAGGCCAGTCTGAAGAGAGGGAGGAAGAAGGTGACAGTGGTACAGAGAGTGGGGATATGGCAGCAGAAGACAGGAAGGAAGCAAGGGCAACTCAGGTGGGAGCAAGAGGGGAAAGGGGACTATATCCCAAGAAGGCACACCCATCTGTCTCCTGCAGGCACCATCGGAAAGCTCTCCTTCAGGCGCACGGACACGGGTTTCCACCTGGGCTCTGGGGACCTTGGGGAAGTCATTCCACATTTTGAGCCTCCAGGTCCACACACATGAGGTGGAAGTAACAGTGCATACGCTGCAGATTTGTGGGAAGGATGAAATAGTGTAGCATGTCTGGAAGCACCTAGAATGGTGCTCATCAGAACAGGGGCATGGATCGGAGTCAGACTGACGTCCCCTTAATTCACAAGCTCTTGCTTCTTTCACATTCATGTTCTGCTCCCCACTAAGGACAAGGCACTTAAACCAGGCCTCCAAAGACAGGCGGGGCTGGAAATGCAGAAGGGAGAAGACTGCAGTTGACCACAAGGATCAGTTCTTCCCTTTTTCAGTTGCTTTGAACCCTGAGGTTCTTTCCATGCTTTGGTAATAAAGTCAGATTGTAAACCAGCATAAAGAACTTAAAGGTGAAGGCAACTTCTTCCGTTAGTTCTTTTCCTTTTCTTTTTCTTTCCCAATTCTTGTAATTAAACACAAGTCTTGAATAATGCAAACCTATAATTCATGCAAATTGATCCCTAATGAGATGGAAACAAGCCAGGTTTTAATTTGTTGAACTTGTGGGAGATAGTATAATGAGTTGGAAAGAACAGATGCAAAAATATGTCCCCTTTCATCTAAAATGAGCCCAAACATTTCATTCCTGGGCTTAGCCTCATATGCTTTTAATGTCTTCAATATGATTTTAAATATTTTTGTCAAGGAGATGACTGCTCATCCCAGGCACCCTGAGCTACCTTCACGCAGGCTTTGTGGTTTTCCTACTCCCCCACATGCAGACTCTGCCATGACCTCACTTCCTACCACTTCTCAGCCCTTGAGAGAACTTGATCCATTAATGGTGTGTGATCAACAAATGCTCTGAACGCAACCCGAAACCGAAGCCTCAGGACTTTTTTTGTCATGTGTTCCACCGTGGGGAAGAGGGTGAGGCGCCCATGAGCTCTGTTCTGGTGTAGTGCTGAGAATGGAAGCCAAAAGAGGAAAGCATTTCAGGCAGAAGAACTGCATAAGCAAAAGTGTGGGCGCATGAATATGCATGACGTGCTTAGTATATAATGATGAGACAGATCGTTCTCTTTATATTGACTCTGCTAGGTGCACACAGAAGGAGGTCGAGCACACTGAATTTCTGAGTTTCCTCTCTGCAGCTCCGGTCCTCCCAGTGGCCCCAGCCTTTCCCTCCAACAGTAAACAACACTTCACTCTCTGAACAGAATAGGGAGGAAACCCATGTGCCTGTATGCAACCTATGCTGAGGGATAAGTAGGGGTGCCCAAAAATGCAGTCCCCGTCTGTGACTTTGCTACTTAACGGAGATGTAGCTGAAGCCCCAGAGACTATTCCTGAGGAGCACTCATTGGACTTGGCTTACAGTGGGACCCGTGGCTAAGCTTTACTACAGTGAAAGGATCCAAAGCAAAGTCAGCACAGGGGAGGGGTACACGGGGCAAAATCCAGAGGAAACCAGGCTAAAGCTTCAAGGATCTTCTCTTAGCAAAACACAACAAATGACACAAGAAAGTACAGAAGAAATAAATTATTTCTAGATTAGGACAAGCTTTTTTTTTTTTTTTTTTTTTTACAGTCTACGGGGAACCTGCTGGAGAGAATGTGTTTGGGGAGCTCAGAAGAGACAGAGAACTCAGGCTGAAGGGTGAAGGTGGTTGGAGAGAATGTGAGAAGGTCATCTGGATGGAGCAAGCAGCAGAGCAGACAAGGGGCTTGGGGAATAAACAGACTGGCCAGCATAGGCACAGTCACCTGCCTGTACTCCCATTCGACTGCCACCACCATAACCAATGCTACAGACGCAGAGGTTTAAAGTGACACAGATTCATCCTCTCATGGTTCTGGAGGGCAGGCAGAAATGAGTCTTACAGGGTTAAAAGCAAGCTGTTGGCAAGGCCACGTTCCTTCTGGAGACTCTGAGGGGGGATTCTACTGGCCACCTACATACCTCGGCTCCTGATCCCTTCCTCACATCACCACGGCCTCATGTTTCCGTCAGCACATGACTGCACCTGCCCGTGATGTCTCACCTCCCTTTCATTAGGATGCTGGGATGACAGGGGGCCCACCTGGACAGTCCAAGACAGTGACCCATCTCAGGACTCTTACCTTCATCACCTCTGCAGAGTCCCTTTTGCCATGTGAGGGGACATTCACATGTTCTGGGAATTAGGACCTGGATGTGTGGGGAGCTCTCTCAGGAATCTCTCTCTCTCACTTGTCCATCCACAAATATTTATTGATCTATTGATCTATTGCATATTGTGCACTGTACAAGGCAAAGGGAGTTTTACACACACGCACATATGCTCACACACATTTGCACACACACACATGCCAGTTGATAAGCACACATGGGGGTGTTAAGAGCTTTGGCCAAGATCTTCCCTGGCTGGAGTGGGAGTCTACAGGAGGCGTATAACCCAGTATAGGGGTCAAAAGTGTTGCCCATCCATGGAGAATTACAGGGCATTTGCTGGGATCACCACAGTGAGAACAGGGGAGGAAGGACCTCAACAAAGCAGCAGAGGATCCATCCCTAACAAGAAAAACTGTGTTCTGAGGATGCCCCCTCCTCAAAAGATATGATAGATAGTTCACCGTTCAGAGCCTGGAATAAAATATTTTAGCCCTGAAACAGGATGAATTCCTTACCCACTGACATTAGTAGCAAAGAGACTATTTTAATATTAAACCAAAGAAAAATGGTCCAAGATATTCTGAGGCCAAATTATAGAATACATTTATTTGGCCAATGCCTGAGTCTATTTTTTTTTATAAGAACTTTGCCAATTCGTTAATGGTTAATAGTAATCTAAGTTGAGAATAATTAAAATACTGAATATTTTACACATACATATATACAAAATCATATTGGTGGTCAGAAATCCAATATATGTCTGGCATTTAAAAGACAGGGCAACTGTGCAAGTCTCCTCTGCAAGTTATAAATAAAAATCCTCTCAATATACATTTAATGAGCACCAAAGATGTTAAAGGTATTCTATTAAGACAAGAGTCACAGAGCCCAGGGGCACCTGAGTGGCTCAGTTGTTGAGCGTCTACCTTCAGCTCAGGTCGTGGTCCCCGGGGTCCTGGGATCGAGCCCCATATCGGGCTCCCTGCTCTGCAGGGGGCCTGTTTCTCCCTCTCCCACTCCCCCTGCTTGTGTTCCTGCTCTCACTATCTCTCTCTGTGTTAAATGAATGGAGTCCTTAAAAAAAAAAAAAAAAAAGAGTCACAGAGCCCAATCTCTAGGAGCCTGCTGGAGGAGACAGGTGCATAACCACACACAAATCCAGCCTTGAGAGATGGAAGCTGTGTAAGTGCAAAGGGCCTGAGACCCCACGAGCAAGTATTTCTTTCTGACCCCGAGAATCACACAAAATTCAGAGTGGGTGCATTTTCAGTTAAGCCTTGGAGGTGGTAATGACAATAGTAATAATAATAATATTAATAATGACATCCACTCTTTGTGTTCGTATGATTTTTTTTGTTTTTGAGAGAAAAAGACCCATGAGAGATACACAGTCCAGCCCTGCTGTGTGCGTGACCAAGTTCTTGCCAACACAGAGAAAAGACCAGAGGTATTAGACCCACACAGACTAAGATTCAAAGGCTGGCTCTCACACTAAATATCTGTGTTTATTTGAGTGATTTATTTAACGTCTGCGAGTCTCGATTTCCTCATTTACAGAACAGAAATGTTAATAACACAGAACCTGGCAAAGTTATTTCTTTCCCCTCAGCTATTTACTAACTGGGTAAACATGGGCAATTTCTTCATTATTAGTTTCTTCAAATGCAAAATACGATTTATACTATTTACTTAAAAGAGATGCTGTGTTAAGATAAATAACATATGCAAAATCTGCTCTGTAAATTATAGAATGCCAAACAGAAGTTAATATGTCCAATTTAAATATCGCCTCTAAGGGGATAAAACTGTAGATATTTAGGGGTTCAAGGGATGAGCAATTAGAAGAGGGTAATCTTGGAAAGCTTCTTTTAGGAGGTAGGATATGAATTGGTATGCATATGTGACTTCTGAAGCCCTAGCCATAAATAACAGGATTCAAGTCTCCATGATAGAGTAGTAAGTGCTAAGATATCCCCACTGGGGATTTAATCAGTGGAAGGGACTTCTGCACTGGGATGTTATCATCAAATATTGATTTATTTATTTTTTTTATAATACAGTTGGCTTTACTGAAATAGGAGCTCTTTTATCCGGGAAATTGATCAGGGACACAGCTCAGCCCAGGTCAGTTTTTGGTACAAGGGGTGGTCAAAACTGATAGTACATGGATCTAGGTGGACCACTGAAACTTTGATTTTTCAGGACCGTACTGGTAGATGAGGGAAGATTCGACAGGAGTTGAGGATAGTTAGGGCAGCCAGAAGCCGAGACAGATGTCTCACTTAAAGGGAGAGAGAAAGGAGTCTTGCGTGGAGGCAGGGTTCTGGCCAAGTGAAGCAGAAAGTGTCAGGCAGAGGAGTTTCGGTGCCCCAGACAGTACCCCGAGAGCCTGCTTGCCAGAAACAGGTCCCTCCAACACGAGCTGCAGATCTGGGAAGTTTTTGACCATCACTTCAATATGCCCAGAGGAGCACTGTGTGAACACCCTTTTGGCAAAAATGTAACTTGAAAAAAATATCAACTTCAGGGCACCTGGGTGGCTCAGTTGGTTAAGCGACTGCCTTTGGCTCAGGTCATGATCCTGGAGTCCCTGGATCGAGCCCCGCATCGGGCTCCCTGCTCAGCGGGGAGTCTGCTTCTCCCTCTGACCCTAACCCCTCTCATGTGCTCTCTCTCATTCTCTCTCTCTCAAATAAATAAATAAATAAATCTTAAAAAAAAAAAAGAAAAAAATATCAACTTCATTCCATCATGAATATGGAGAAAAAATATATGTTGGTTCTATGAAGTATGGGATGAGCAGGGAGAGTCAAGGTTATCCACAGAGTAGTTCCCTGAAAATAATCTAGTTCAGTGACATAGGAAATTCCAGAATGTTGTTTGGAATTGTCAAAAGGTACAATGAAATATATTCCTTTGCAAAGAGTACCAGAAAACCGTAAAGATAAAACAAGTTGAGTCAATGAGGCAACATGGAAAGATACAGATGAGATGAAATTGGAAAGCCAGCAACAAGTATCTTCAGAATCTATACCAGAGTCTCTAAAATCTTTTTTAAGTGAATATAAAAAGGGATAGAACAAGATAAGTGATATGGATAACAAATATGCAAAGCCGTCCCACATTGCAGAGAAAAAATATAAAGATGAAAACACAAAAATTCAAAGGAGTATAAATTAGCACCTTAAAACAAAGATATACCAATGGGCTCAGAGGAGAATACAATATTAAAAGGTTGCTTTATTAGAAAATCTGAATATAAACATTTTTATAATACAAAAATGTCATAAATTAAATGAAACAATTAGAAAAGCTGAATAGGACAGTAGCCATGGACTAAACTGGAAAAAAAAAAAGTAGTTAAGGAATTACTTCTGGAAAAGTGCTCTGCAGTTTGTAAGTTAATTTTTTTTCAAAATTCTTATCCTTTATAAACAGGGCTAAAACATAGCAATACAGAAATGCTTTAAACCCAGTATATAACCTTGTTTCCAAACCCAGATGAAGATAGCATAAGAAAAAAATCAAAGTCTCACTTCAAAATAGTGCTATAAAAGCCCATAAGAAATTACAGGCAAATAGAACCCAGCAGTAAAATAAAATTAAAGTAATAAAGTATTATTTCAGAATGAAAGTATTGATTCTTAATTATCATTAATATTTTTACCATTTCTGGAAGAGATAAATACTTTTTACATCCTCTTTGTGGTAAAACTTAGCATTATTGTCTGTTCCCAACATTTCTCCACTTCTTCACCTCCTAGTCTCCTCTCAAACTCCCGCCCTCAGCACCCCGACGGAACCCCTCTGCCATCTTACAAAGGCCAGTGGCCAACTCTGTGGACTCATCATACTCCAGCTCTAGTCAGTATTTGACACAGTTGAATATGGTGTGCTTGAATTTATTTTCTGGGAGACCACACTCTCTTGAAATTTCCTCCTGCCTTTCTGGTCCCTCCTTTGCTTATTCTCTCCCTCCTGTAAATGGTGGTGCCCCAGGGCTCAACAGTTATATTTATATACACGCTAAGTTATGAGCTCCAGTTTCTCTAGATGTCTGCTCAACATCTATTGAGATATCTCGTAGTCGAAACAAAGTTCACAGAGCCAAAGCATAGCTCCTGATCCCTCCCTCCCAAAGGTTCACCCACTCAGTCATGAGCACCACTGGTCGACTTCAGCCTGAAACTTAGGTGCCGTCCTTAACTGCTCTCTTCTCCTCTTACCCATGTGCAATCCATCAGTAGGTCTTGCCAGCTCTCTTTTCAAAATTAATCTGCAAACTTTGCACTTCTCACCCCGTCAACCATGATCACCCTCAGAGAGAGATGTTCTCATCTTTGAGCTGGGAGCACATGAACATGCTCGGAACGTACATAAGAACATGCATGTTATCCCCCATCCATCTCTACTCTTCCCTCCTTCCCTTCCTCCACCAGAATTAAGCTCCCTTAAAATAAATGGGATAGGGTTCAGAAAGATCATCTATTCCATTCCAACGTGTTTGCGTTTATTTACAACCAATCTCAAACTTGGGTGATTGTCCTTCTCTGCACCCACCACCATCACAGAACTTCCTCCAGTGTTCTGAGTCCCCTTTCCCCTCGGTGAGAAAATGCTTCCATAGTATCTGTGGATATTCCTGTCCCTCCTTCTGTCCCTCTACTTTCCCCTCCCCAACTTAATTATAAACATCTGTGAGAAGACCTCGAGCTGTACCCCCAAAATAAAAGATCTCTGTGCTGATAGAAACCTTGAAAATCTGCTTGAAGTCAACACTCAGACACAAAGTCTTGGGGTACAGAGTCCAGGAAGCACATGAGGAAGCTAACATGCTTAAGCCTGGGAAGGGCCGAGTGTGTGGAGCATCCAGAAGGAAGGAGGGAAAGGGTGACTGGGGAGTAGGACTGACTAGCCTGCGCACATCCTATGCTCAGGGAATTGGGTCATGATTACACTTGCAAGGGAACCAAGCTCCTTCCTTCTTCCCAAACTCTCAGGAATGTTGCCACCAGGTATAAATAGCGTGCAGTTGTGTGTGTGCCCGTGTGCATGTGGTAATGGGCAGAGGAGGAACCCAGCAGGTGGTGTGTCAACTCACCTAACTCAGCAGAAGCAGGAGTCTTGAGCCAGAAAAACAGATGAACGTATGAGATAGCCACACACACACTGCCACCATTGGAAATGCATAGAATATTAAGTATGGGCTTCCAGAGTATGCAACATAGAGCTAAAGCCGTCTTCTATGGACCTTCGGGGCAGAGAGACATCCCCTGCCATGTGGGCCACGCACACATAGCGCCTCCGGTGCTCACTCCAACAACATATATGTAAACGCAATGCCTAAGCATCAGCCGGGTTGTTACTCAGTATGGAGGAAGAACTGCTAGACCCTCTTACCTGATAAGAAGTCTTTTGTAAGCTTTGATGTTTCAGTGAAGGATCTTTTGCTAATTCCAAGACACAGTCTTAATGAATGCTGGCAAATGTTCAAAGTGAAGGAGGAGGTATGCAAATAGGATTAATCTGCGCTTTATCAAAGGTAGAAACAGAAGCTAAGTCAATGCGCTCAAAGGGAGATTTGCTTGCTTGGTGCTTTGTGATGCAGTCCCACACATATTCTCTCAAGGGCTCAGCCTACAAACACACACAGCGGCACATCTGCCAGCTACGTACCTGACTCTATTCTCCAGAGCCAGAGACAAGCAGGGCTGAAAGTCGCCACTCTGATTTCCAAACAGCCATCCTTGGCCCAGTGTCATCCGTAAGGAAGGTGCTCCTGGTTCATTATAACCTAACCAAGAGGAGAAAGTTTGATTACAAAAAGCCAGTCTTATCCCACACATTTCTCTTCCCCTGTGATGTGGCTCGGGCAGTGTTCCCACACCGGCTTGGCCTCTTACACGGCTACACCGGCCACCAGCTGGGTCCATGCTGGTGCCCACTTTTGTCAAGGAACACTAGCCACTGGGATCCAGTAATGGTACCTCCTCACTCCAAAACCTGAAAAGAAGTGGGTTTCTGGTGTTACTACTAAGTCTTGGCTAGCTCAACATTGCCTACTGATTTATCTGCTTTCCTATATGACCTGTTGGACCAGTGCTCTACATTACATTCCCTCTCTTTCAAATACTCAGAATTGTTGGCTCCCAAACCGGCCCCCACACGTGGAGGACAGGGAGAGATGGAAGGAAGAGGCAGGACACTCCAGATCAGTAGGTGGCAGGTTTAAGAAGCAAGGGGACTGACTTACCAGGCTTGCCTTGAGCACCACCCAATAAGGAGGTCTCTGCACCCACCCACCAGAATCTTCAGTGTATAGAGAGGGCTTAACGGGGTTCAGCCACATTTGCTGGCCAGATGGTCTCAACAACACCATGCTGTCTCAAGGTGGAGTTCTTGAAAATGGCTCCCACTATGGGACCAGGATGCAGGTGGGCGTGGAGCTGGGGGGACAGAGAGCACATCCCAAAGGAGGAGCTCGCAGGCCAGCTGGTGGTCACAGCCTCTCCATGACCTTCTCCCATGCAGAATGGGGTCTTCTTTCCTGGTTTTTGTCCTAACTGGTACATTACGCTTCTGGGGTTTTGTATAGTTACAAAGTTAATATGTGAATGTATCTACTAAAATGCCCGTATCAAGTTGACGCTCAGGTAGTGATCATGGATAGATTGCTTAGTAATCAAAATCAGACTTCATAGATTTGAAATCTGGTTCCATCACTTACTGGCTATGTGACCCTAAGCAAGAATTTAAAAGTTCTTTGCTCGTTTTCCAAATCTGCAAAATCAGGATAATGGAAATACCTACTCAAAGCACTGTGAGGGTTAATTTGATTTGTGTTAAAGCACTCGGACTAGTCCTGGTTCCAATGGGTCCAATAAATGTGGGTTGTTTTCATGAGATTATTACATATGCAAAAAAGTCAACCGACAAGTTTCCAACAGAAAAGGGAATGAGCCTGCTTCTCCCTCTCCCACTCCTTCTGCTTGTGTTCCTGCTCTCGCTGTCTTTCTGTCAATTAAATAAATAAAATCTTAAAAAAAAATAAAATCTTAAAAAAAAAAAAAGAAAGAAAAGGGAATGAGAAATCATCTTTTGAGACCTAGAGTGAGCTAGTTGGAATCTTATGACGCCAAAAGCAAAACACTTACCTTTTAAATGAAATACTTCAAGAGGTAAGAATTATTACCCTGAGTAAACTGTTACACTCAGAACTGATCCCTCTTATCCCCTGTAGAAGGGAACAATGTGTATATGTACCTGTGTCCGTGCCTGTCTTTGTAGTTACCTAGTAGCTGCAGGGGAATGTGCCTGTTGCCCTCTATTCTCTAGAGGAAGGAGCGCTAGCCTTGGAGTCAGGAGGCAGAAATTAGGATTTGTGTCTGTGGTTGCCACACGTAACACTTCTGTGATTGAGAACAAGTTACAAACTCTCTGAATTTAGTTACACTCACCCTAGCATGGGAATGTGTCCGCTTTCATAGTCTGCCATGCAGAAGAAATGGAATTCTGTTTGTAGGAAGACAGCAGATTCTGAAGGGGTTGCGGCTGGTGTCCAATAAAAAGCGGAGGTGCAGTGTCAGGCAGAAGAAACCAGGAAAGCGGGGTTCTACCTCTATCCTAGATTTTGATGCCATTTTCAGAGGAAAACATTTCCCTTTTTCAGATGAGGAAACATGCGCAGAGAACTTCAGTGTCTTGGTCAAGATTGTTAGGAAGCTGAAGAGCCCGGATGTGAACCCAGAGAGTGTGGAAGCAGAGCTCCGGTCAGTAGCCCTGACTTTCCTGAACAGCTCTAAGCAGGTGAGGCTGTGGGGCTGGACTCCATTTCCCAGAGGGCCGCAGGAGGCAAGAATGTCACCTACAGATGGTGTCAGAGCCATCGCAAAGGCAGCCCCGTGCCGTGTTGGAGCTCCAGGGAGATGGAGCCAACTATGAGCTGCTTTATACCATCGCTCCCAGTGACTTCTCAGACCCACAGGAAAGTTTTCAACAATACATCTCCTGAGTGGAATTAATTTATTGAGAAAAATGGTAAAGGGCCGGGGTCTTTCACCACAGACATGCGCAGATGTGCACAGAGGAGAGCATGAGAAAGTAAGACGTGACAGATGTCGGGGGAGGCCAGCAAACCCAGCCTCTGACGTTGGAGGTTCAGGCCCTCCGGAGGCCCCGTGTCGTGCCCGGGCCCCATAGCCATGTGCTAAGAGAAGCTGCCACATTGTGGGACTCACCCTTCCATCAGATACCAGGGGACCTGGGGTACATTCCCGCGTCTCTCCGTGTGCAGGTACCTGTGTGTGCATAGAAAGTACGTGTCCTGTCTGTGTCAGCTCTAGAGAACAAGAAAACAGCCCAAATCATAATAGTGGATTCATTACATGCTTGTGTTTGCAAAACGTTTCCAAATATATCTTCCCAGTTGACTCTTATACCAATCCAACCTTATTAATAAAAGCTGATATTTATTGAAAACTGACAATAGACCAGGTTTCAGAGTAAGCACTTACCCTGCATTTTCTCATTTAAGCCTCAGAAACAAACCCATTGTATTGATGAGAAAACTGAGGCAAGGAGAGATTAAGTACTTTGTTCAAGGCTCCCATTAGGGAATTGGTGGAAGGCAGATGTCGACCCAGAGAGTCAGCTTCCAGAGGCCAGAAGATACAACACTCAACTCAGAGGTAAAGTAGCCACAAGGCTCGAAAGATTGAGAGATGACTTTGAAAAGCACTGAGTGTTAGCAAAGGGATCACTTTCATGCAAACGCAGATCTCATTGCCAGTGGTGAACGAGGTGCCAAAGTTACATCTGCAACGTCAAGGCCAGATTGTAGCCCTTCTGGCACGTCTGTGGTTGGCCGATCCGCCTGACGAATGCCACGCTGGAGTCAGGAAGTGGCTTCCCAAGTGCAGGAGAACCACACCGCCCCCCCGCCCCCACCGCCGCCCCAGCTCCCACCACACTGACCAAATGGCAGGTCTTCAGGCCTCCGCTTGCTCATTTGTATTTCAGGCAGAGTCGGGCCTCCTCATCCCCAAATATTTCAGAGTAGTCAGGGCAAGAAAGATGCCTGTTGTTTAATTTATCCCTTAATTTTTTGCCTTTAACCCCTGTCCCGCCTGAAGTTGGAGCTGGATCTGACGAGAGTCTGGCCCTGGGTTTAGAAAGGTACTAGTGTCCAATAGCACCTGCTTTATGGGATCCTCATGAGATTAAATCAAAGCAAGCGTCCAGGCTACCAGACCCCTTTCCCACAAGCCAGGGCAGATGAATAGGGCCGGCTCCAGGAGGCCCACGGAGCAGCCTTCCCAGTACATCCAGCATCTCTTTCTTGTCCAGGGGTTCAGTTGATCTAACAGAATTAGTCCTGCTTCTAAGTAAGGTAGAAAGAGTGGGGAGACCCTACCACCCCACACTGTAACCCCATTGGAGTGCACCTCACCTGAGGGGTCCTCTTTCTTAAGCATTGATTCCTGATGTTCCCACCATTGGGGTCCAGTGCAGGCACACTTGACTCTTCTAGAAAGGATGACCCTAATCCCTCTGATGCTCACCTGGGCCACAGTCCTGCACCCTTGAGTCAGTTTGTTTAGATCCCCAGGCTCAGGCTCTTCGAGGGAACCCTTGGGGATGGGCGGCTGGGGAGGGGTTCGGGCTTTCCTGACATCACCTTGCTCTGCGTCAGAACCCCACCCCTCCACGGAGAAACATCTGAGATGGTGGGTCTCTCGGGCCTGTTTAATTGCTGCTCTTCAGAGTAGCAATACTTCACTAAACATGCTAAATGGAGCTAAATGTTGACATGAACAAGATCTGGATATAATCGGTCTGAACCGGACTGTGCAGGCAGACAGGTCCTAGCCACCAGAGCTGTGAGCCCTAGGAAGTGGAAGGAAACATTGTTCTTGTTTCCAGATCGCTTTGGCAAGTGGCTGAGACTCTGAACATAACTGTTTTATGGCCTATGTGGTTTCTTCCTGGTATTGGAAAGGCAGAAAAGGGCATGTGAATCCCGTGGTGGGAATGGGAATGAGGAGAGACCTCATGCATGAGGTTGCATTTAAGCCAAGTCTCAAAGGCCGGCAGAGGCTGGTAGGAGTGCCATGTTCCCCAGAGACAGGGCAGGGATCCAGACGGTGGAAGCCCTGGAAAAGGGACAGAGCTGGTTCTAGCTGTGGATATTCAGGGAGGATGGAGTCATCTGAGTGGCAGAAGCAGAGGATAAAAGAAAAGAGGAAGTAGGGGGGTGGCAGTGGAAAAGTTTAGATTTGATTCCCAACGGAGAACAGACTGCCTCCCGTGATTAGAGTGTGGCAGTGGTCCCATCAGAACTGGATTCAGAGAAACTGCTCGCGGCCTCTGTGTGTCTCACAGGGAGGAGACGCTGGAGGTGGCAGCACATGAGGAGGCTGCTGGGGGTCCAGGTGAGAAGAGCCACAGCCCAGTGTGGCTGCAGCAGGGGGGACAGGAGACAGGGAACAGAAGCAGAACTCCTCACTCCCCAGCAGGGCGACTGGAAGCCCTTGTTACCTGCCTCTTCTGGATTAGGAGACAGCCAGAGCGTGGGAATAATAGAGCTGTGTTCATGGTGCCGATGGGAACGCAGGTTAACAACGGGCTTAGATGAAAATTTCGGGGCTGCCGACACAATTAGGGTCTCATTAGAGGCTCACACAAGGGGCTCTAGCTTTGCTCTCTGGGCAACATTTAGTGACGGCCCCATGGCGGTGAAAGGGGGAGATACAGAATGTTTCCATGATGGATGCCATGGGTGTAGCATGATTTCTGGGCAGGGCTCTGGAGAAAGGCAGCTCCTACCACAGCAACACAGACCCATGATTCAAGCCCTCTTGCATCTGTCTCTGGCAAAAAAAAAAAAAAAAAAAAAATCATAATTAATTTTAGGGTCATTTTTTGGATACCCTCCCAAAATAGAACTCATGTATTCACACTATCATTCCCATTTCACAGGATCCAAAAGCATACCTCAAAAGAGAAGACTCCCACAGTTCGCAAAGTCCCCAGTGGGGGCTCTGAGGCATTTTCTGTGTGTGCTGGTCTTAACACACTCCAAAGAAAACTCGAATGTCAAGCTGATTGAACTTAAACTCGAGTCCTCAGTAAGAACTAGAGCTTTGGAAATGTATATTGTACACTTAAAAGTAAGCTGTCTTCAACAGTACTTTCAGTAATCATAATAATGGCTAGTACTTACTGAGCACTTCCCAGCACCTGGCTCCGCGCTAAGCGGCTTACACACGTGACCTCATTTCGTTCTAACAACCATGGAGGTAGAGTCTAGTATCCTCGAGTAACCTAAGAGGAAGCCGAGGCTGGCAGTGCTAGCTTACCAAGGCTTCCGATAACAAGTGGCAAGTCAGAGGATTGACCTAGGTTCCTCCTGACTCTCAAGACTTGGCAAATACGTATGGTCCTCTGGACCTAACATGACCTCTTGCAGGCAGCAACTTGCTTTTTTATTTATTTATTTATTTTTGTTTTTATTTTCAAGACAACACAAAGACGTTACTATTTATAGTCTCCGTGCAGCTGAAGCAACAGAGGCTCGGAGAGCTTAAGTGACTCACTGCAGAGTCATACGCTCCAGAGTGGCTTGCTGGGGATTTTCAACCAGCAACCCTGACTCCAAAATATATGGGTGAGTCAGGTACAAAGCCCATCCTGTTCTTGCTTTAACCTGTTCCTCTTCCTTTACTTGTTCCCTATTTTGGTCCATGGCACTGCCAAGTCACCCCCGCTCAGAACCAGAACCATCTTGATTCTTGTCTCCTTTCTCCCCGCCCACATACACCGTCACCACGGCCTCTTTCTTAATTTCCTAAACTTCCTCCTCTCTCGTTTCATCTCCCTGGACTTAAATAGAGCCTCCAGCTCCAACGGCTCACTGGCCATTCTGGGCACTCTCTTCCTCTCCGCAGGGGAACTCACACTGACCCTCACAAGAGGTACCTGGAGGGCTTTTTGAGACACGGATCTAGAGATTCCAAGATTCTGTAGGTCTGAGGGGGGTGGGGAATCCCAAGTTTGCATCTCCCACCAGTCCCTTGGTGGTGGGGTAAGGATGCACTTTGAGAACCACTCTGCTACGCCAAGCCCCCCAGGATGATCCCTTCACTTCTATGCATATAACTAAACTCTCCACGTCTCCAGAGGGTCTAGTGCAACCAGAGGCCTAGCAGTTTGAAACCTTTAGTCTATGTGAGCCTGGGTGAGATAAAACAGACCTGCTATCGCTGCAGAAACAAGAGCTGGGGAGCACCACTCATGGTGACGGTGCCAGCCCAAGTACAGGAATTGTCCTCGGCCCAAAGGAAGAAACTAAACCCTGAGGATGAGGGGGTCTGAGTGAGGTCATGGGCAGCTGATCCGCATTAACATTGTTTTCCCAATTTCAATTTTTCATTGATTTTCATTATTCTAGGCGACTAGAATGTATCTTTTAAAAAATGAACAAAAATCCTTTTTCTCTTTGGTTAAATATTATGGTGCACAAACCCTGTTCTTAGCTATCAGGGACACCAAGAAAAAAGAAACTGAGCAAATTGGAGGGGAGGTGGGTGGGGGGATGGGGTAACTGGGTGATGGGCATGAAAGTGGGCACTTGATGGAATGAGCACTGGGTGTTGTATGCAACTGATGAACCACTAAATTCTACCCCTGAAACTAATATTACACTATATGGTAACTACATTGAGTTTAAATAAAGAATTTAAAAAATAAAATAAATAATAAAAAAATACTACTCCTAAAATAAATAAATAAATAAACACTACTCCTACAAAATACAAAAAAAAAAAAGATTCTCAAGTCCCCTAGGAAGGCAGGAAGACATTTACTGCTCAAACCCACAGTTGGGTTTGGGAGATCCAGGCCATGAACATAGGCTTAAAAATCCTGCTGATAAAACTATGGTCGGGACTATGATTTATCAATCACTGTAACACACTGTATTAATAGAATAAAGAACAAAAACCACATGGTCATCTCAACTGATGCAGAAAAAGCATTTGGCAAAAACCCAATGCCCTTTCAGGATAAGAACACTCAATAAACTAGGAATACAAAGGAGACCTCTCAGCCAAACAGAAGTGCATCTATGAGAAACCCACTATCACCATCCTCAAGGCTGAAAGACTGAATGTTCAGCCTCTAAGGTCAGGAACAAGACAAGCATGTCTGCTCTTAACACTGCTGTTCAACATTTTACTGGAGGTTCTAGTCAGGACAATTAAGCCAGAAAAAGGAAAAAAGGAAGACATGAAACTACCTCTGTTTGTAGATGATATTATCTTGTGTATAGAAAATCTGAAGGAATCCACTGGAGCTCCCACTGGAGCTAATAAATGAGGTCAGCAACTTTGCAGGATGAAAGATCAATACACAAACTTTAATTGTTTCTATACACCAGCAATGAACAACCCTAAAATGAAATTAAGAAAGCAATTCCATTCATAATAGCATTAAAAAGATTAAAATTGTTTAAAAATTTTTAAAAAGAAGTACAAGACTCACACACTGAAAAGTATAAAATGTTCTTGCCAATAAGTAAAAATCAATATAAATGTAGCACAAGCCCATGTTCATGGATCAGAAGACATAATATTGGCAAGACAACAATAATCCCCAAAGAGATCTATAGATTTTATTTAATCTTTTTCAGAATCCCAGCTGGCTTTATTCTGCAGAAATTGGTAAGAAGATTCCAGAATTCGTTTGGAAGTGCCAGGGACCCAGACTAGTCAAAACAATGTTGAAAAAGAACAAAGTTAGATGATTCACAATTTTGAAAGTTTCTACAAAGGTACAGTCATGAAGGTGATGTTATACTAGCATGATGGGGGGGAACACATAGATCAATAAATGGAAAAGAAATCCCAGGAATAAATGCATACACTTACAGTTGATTGATTTGCAACAAGGGTGCCAGAAAAATTCAATGGGGGAAGATTGTATTTTCAACAAATGGCTCCATCACAACTATAGTCATGATGACCCCTCCCTCGTACCATTTAAAAACCAAATCCCAAACAGATCACAGATCTACATGTAAGAACTAAAACTATGAAACTCTTAGAAGAAAAGGAGTCAATCTTCATGGCCTGGGGGTTGACAGTGGTTTCTTAGATACAACATGAAAGAAAAGCACCAAGAGAAAAAATAAACTGGATTTCAATACTATTAAAAACTTTTGTGGTGAAAATGATACTCTCTACAAAATGAAAAGACAATCCATAATGGGGAAAAAACATTTGCAAGCCATGTATCAATAAGGGACCTTTATCTAGAATATTTTTTTAAACTCATACAATAATAAAAGGGGGGCACTTAAAGCAGACAAAAAAAAATTGAAAGACATTTCTCCAAAGAAGACATACCAGTGGCCAACAACCACATGAAATGATGCTCAACCTCATCAATCATTACAGAAATGCAAATCACAGCCACAATGAGATGGCATGACACTTGCTGGGTGATCCACACACAGCTGGTGGGAATATAAAATAATGCAGCCCCTTTGGAACACAGGTTGGCAGTTGTTCAAACAGTTAAACACAGAGTTAACGTATGACCCAGCAATTCCACTGCTAGGTATATGCCCAAAAGACTTGAAATCAGTCCACCAAAAAATGTGTGCCTGAATGTTCATAGCAGCATTATTCATAACAGCCGAAAAGTAGAAATAGCCCAAATGTGTATCAACTGATGAATGGATAAACAATGTGTGGTACATTTAGACAATGAAATCTATTCTGCTGTGAAAAGAATGAAGTACTAACTCATCCTACAATATAAATGAAACTTAAAGACTTTATGCTAAGTAAAAAGATCCAGACACAGAAGGCCACATAGTATATGTTTCCCTTTATTCGAAATGTCCAGAACAAGCAAATGTACAGAGACAGAAAGATTAGTTCCCCTCAAGGGAACTGGAGGGCTGACGGGAACAGAGAGACGGGGAGTGAGAGCTGATGAGGATGGGATTTCCTTTTGGAGTGATGAAAAAGTCCCCCATTTAAATTGTGGTGGTTATGCAACTCTACCAAAACACATTGAAATGTACACTTTAAAGGGGTTGAATTTATGGTATGTGAATTATATCATAATAAAGTGACTATTAGCAATCCCATTAGGATGAGCCCTTGGCCAGGACCTGGTAGAATAAGCAGGTGGTGAAAGGAAAGATGGACCAAGGAACTCACCCAGAATGCAACATGGAACTACAAAGAAAGTGACAGATCTGGCAAGAAGCACAAAGGCTGTTATTGGGGGGCCTCCAACATCCACGTGATAACAGTGCCGGAAGAAGGCAGTAAATGGACGTTGACAATGGAAATAATAACCAAGAATATTCCAGAAGTGAAGATTTTCTTTTCTTTGCAAGACACACTCTCCCATTAAAACATGATATACTGGGCGCCTGGGTGGCTCAGTTGGTTAGGCGACTGCCTACGGCTCAGGTCATGATCCTGGAGTCCCGGGATCGAGTCCCACATCGGGCTCCCTGCTCGGTGGGGAGCCTGCTTCTCCCTCTGACTCTCCTCCCTCTCATGCTCTCTGTCTCTCATTCTCTCTCTTGCAAATAAATAAAATCTTAAAAAAAAAAAAAAAACATGATATACTGAGTTCTAAGCAAAAGGCTTAGATATCTTGAGAGACTTGAAACATAAAGAAAATAGAAAATCCTAGAAGCTTTCCAGAAAGAAGAGTTCACCTACAAAGAAATCCTTTTGAGGACAGATTTTTCATCAGAAAAAAAAAAAATGCAGAAATGGAATAGTATCCTCACGGTGCCAAAGGAAAGTAACTTTCAACTCCAAATTCTCACTAAGTCATAATTTACGTGCAATGAGAAGTTGTGGATAAATGCATGTCTCTGGAGCCAGAACTGGTGGACGAAACCCAGCTCTGCTGCATGTTATCTCTGTGGCCCTGGGCACAGTTGGCCTGAGTCTCCTGACCTGCCTCATGGACATAACCACCACAGAGGGTGCTGTGGGCAGAGAGTGTGTGTCTGTATGTAATGGTGCTCAGAACAAGGGTGACACCCAGAAGCACTATTTAAGGGTTAGTTACTAACTCAAGAACATAATTTGACAATGAATATGGAAAACAGCTTTCCAGTCCTATAACCCAGAAAGTTATTTTAGTAACATTTAGTATCAGATAAAAAAAGAACCCAAAGAAAAAATATTAAAAGAATAAAAAGGATTGGGCGCCTGGGTGGCTCAGTTGGTTAAGTGACTGCCTTCGGCTCAGATCATGATCCCGGAGTCCCGGGATCGAGTCCCGCATCGGGCTCCCTGCTCAGCGGGGAGTCTGCTTCTCCCTCTGATCCTCCCCCCTCCCATGCTCTCTCTCTCTGTCTCATTCTCTCTCTCAAATAAATAAATAAAATCTAAAAAAAAAAAAAAAGAATAAAAAGGATCAACCCAACAAAAGGATAAAATAAACTACCCATCAAAAAGATATCACATGCAGGACTTTGCTTACGTCTTTGGGCAAAAAACGTAACCTCAAATTATAGGCAATAAAAATTAAAGACAAAAATGGACAAATCTACAATAATGGTATATTTTAATGTAAAAGATAACACACACTCTCTGCCTCACAAACCTCATAAAAATGTTTCAACAAATTTGAGCTGATAGTTCACCATCTCTTGCCGTATATGATTAAATTGGAAACCAACAGTACTAAGAGTAGAACAAATAGAACCTCCCCATGTGTACCTCGGAATCAGAGGGAAAAAGTAAGAAAGCGTAAATATGAGCAAGTTAAGTGTTCAACAACCTAGAAAAAAGTAGATTATAGGAATGGAGGGTATAACAGAAGCATGTGGAAAATTTGGAATTTAGAGTCCACTGATATTTTGTTCTAAAATTCCCTTCCTATTTGCTATCTTTGGTAAAATATTGTTACTTTTATTTTTACACATACATTCAAATGTTATTAAATTCCTAAAATTGTGAGACTCGTACAATAAATAATGTGCCTCTGTGTATGTGTTTGTAATGCTTAATAGGGATGATAAATTCCAGGAGGAGAAGGATGATGATTTATTCGCTATCATATCCCCATTCCATGTAACAGTGCTTGGCATTTAGGAGCACAATAAATATTTATTGAATATTGTCATTGAATATGAAGTAAAATGAGTCAGAAACTCACCCTAAGATACTTTTGTAGAGTCAAACACAAGTGGATTATAATCCTGGTTCTAGAACATTCTGGTTGAACTCCAGGAAAGTGTAATGTCTCACACTACAATTTCCTACAACATAAAATGGAAATGACAACAGCTACTTTGCAAGGAACTTGCGGGACTTGGAAATGAGGACCAAGTGCCAACTATTAAGTCAATGCTCTCTGCTCTGTGATGCTGGGGGTGGGACCACAAAACATATTCCTTCTGGTTCCTTGTTGAGCACTGGCGAAGGTGGGAGGGACACTAGAAAGGAAAGTCAGTTCGGGGGAGACCGAGAATACTCGCTCCTTCCTGTTTGCTCCCCATGTACTTCCTGTTTACTTCCTGTTCCTGTGAGCATGGCAGCTCCAGGCTTCCCCACCCTGGATGGACTCTCCCTTCCCTTGGAAGTAGTTGGATCCACTTTGCAGCTTTTCCAACACTCCCAGAAACAGCTTCTTCAGGGCCCCTCAGACACACCAGCACCACGGGGCAGCCCCTTCCTCAGAAGTTTCTGAGCAACGCCACCCCTCCTATAAATGTCTAAATTTTAATGGAATTTATTCTAGGCTTCTCCCTTTGATCCCAGAGCCCTGAAATTACCACCTCTATACACCTTAGAGTTTCCTTTCTATCCTTCTGCTTACTAACTAGCAATTCTCTCTATTAAAATCTATGTTTAAGTATCTTATGCGGTAACTATCTCCTTTTTTCCCCTCATTTTTAATTTTTATTTATTTTTAATTTTTTTATTATGTTAATCCCCATACATTACATCATTAGTTTTAGATGTAGTGTTCCATGATTCATTGTTTGTGCATAACACCCAGTGCTCCATACAGAATGTGCCCTCCTCAATACCCATCACCAGGCTAACCCATCCTCCCACCCCCCTCCCCTCTAGAACCCTCAGTTTGTTTTTCAGAGTCCATCGTCTCTCATGGTTCGTCTACCCCTCCAATTTCTCCCCTTCATTCTTCCCCTCCTGCTATCTTCTTTTTTTTTTTTTCTTAACATATATTGCATTATTTGTTTCAGAGGTACAGATCTGAGATTCAACAGTCTTGCACAATTCACAGCACTTACCAGAGCACATATCCTCCCCAGTGTCTATCACCCAGTCACCTCATCCCTCCCACCCCACCCCCCACTTTAGCAACCCTCAGTTTGTTTCCTGAGATTAAGAATTCCTCATATCAGTGAGGTCATATGATACATGTCTTTCTCTGTTTGACCTATTTCGCTCAGCATAATACCCTCCAGTTTCATCCACGTCATTGCAAATGGCAAGATCTCATTCCTTTTGATGGCTGCATACTATTCCATTGTATATATATACCACATCTTCTTTATCCATTCATCTGTCGATGGACATCTTGGCTCTTTCCACAGTTTGGCTATTGTGGACATTGCTGCTATAAACATCGGGGTGCACGTACCCTTTCGGGTCCCTACTTTTGTATCTTTGGGGTAAATACCCAGTAGAGCAATTGCTAGATCATATGGTAGCTCTATTTTCAACTTTTTGAGGAACCTCCATACTGTTTTCCACAGTGGCTGCACCAGCTTGCATTCCCACCAACAGTGTAGGAGGGTTCCCCTTTCTCCACATCCCCGCCAACATCTGTCATTTCCTGACTTGTTAATTTTAGCCATTCTGACTGGTGTGAGGTGGTATCCCATTGAGGTTTTGATTTGGATTTCCCTGATGCCGAGCGATGTTGAGCACTGTTTCATGTGTCTGTTGGCCATTTGGATGTCTTCTTTGGAAAAATGTCTGTTCATGTCTTCTGCCATTTCTTGATTGGATCATTTGTTCTTTGGGTGTTGAGTTTGATAAGTTCTTTATAGATTTTGGATACTAGCCCTTTATCTGATATGTCATTTGCAAATATCTTCTCCCATTCTGTCGGTTGTCTTTTGGTTTTGTTGACTGTTTCCTTTGCTTTGCAAAAGCTTTTTATCTTGATGAAGTCCCAATAGTTCATTTTTGCCCTTGCTTCCCTTGCCTTTGGCGATATTTCTAGGAAGAAGTTGCTGCAGCTGAGGTTGAAGAGGTTGCTGCCTGTGTTCTCCTTTAGGATTTTGATGGACTCCTGTCTCACATTGAGGTCTTTCAACCATTTGGAGTCTATTTTTGTGTGTGGTGTAAGGAAATGGTCCAGTTTCATTCTTCTGCATGTGGCTGTCCAATGTTCCCAACACCATTTGTTGAAGAGACTGTCTTTTTGCCATTGGACATTCTTTCCTGCTTTGTCAAAGATGAGTTGACCATAGAGTTGAGGGTCCATTTCTGGGCTCTCTATTCTGTTCCATTGATCGATGTGTCTGTTTTTGTGCCAGTACCATACTGTCTTGATGATGACAGCTTTGTAATAGAGCTTGAAGTCCGGAATTGTGATGCTGCCAGCTTTGCTTTTCTTTTTCAACATTCCTCTGGCTATTCGGGGTCTTTTCTGGTTCCATACAAATTTTAGGATTATTTGTTCCATTTCTTTGAAAAAAGTGGATGGTATTTTGATGGGGATTGCATTGAATGTGTAGATTGCTCTAGGTAGCATTGACATCTTCACAATATTTGTTCTTCCAATCCATGAGCATGGAACGTTTTTCCATTTCTTTGTGTCTTCCTCAATTTCTTTCATGAGTATTTTATAGTTTTCTGAGTACAGATCCTTTGCCTCTTTGGTTAGATTTATTCCTAGGTATCTTATGGTTTAGGGTGCAATTGTAAATGGGATCGACTCCTTAATTTCTCTTTCTTCTGTCTTGTTGTTGGTGTATAGGAATGCCACTGACTTCTGTGCATTGATTTTATATCCTGCCACTTTACTGAATTCCTATATGAGTTCTAGCAGTTTTGGGGTGGAGTCTTTTGGGTTTTCCACATAAAGTATCATATCATCTGCAAAGAGTGAGAGTTTGACTTCTTCTTTGCCAGTTTGGATGCCTTTTATTTCTTTTTGTTGTCTGATTGCTGTGGCTAGGACTCCTAATACTATGTTGAATAGCAGTGGTGATAGTGGACATCCCTGCCGCGTTCCTGACCTTAGGGGGAAAGCTCTCAGTTTTTCCCCATTGAGAATGATATTCACTGTAGGTTTTTCATAGATGGCTTTTATGATATTGAGGTATGTACCCTCTATGCCTATACTGTGAAGAGTTTTGATCAAGAAAGGATGCTGTACTTTGTCAAATGCTTTTTCTGCATCTATTGAGAGGATCATATGATTCTTGTTCTTTCTTTTGTTAATGTATTGTATCACGTTGATTGATTTGCGGATGTTGAACCAACCTTGCAGCCCAGGGATAAATCCCACTTGGTCGTGGTGAATAATCCTTTTAATGTACTGTTGGATCCTATTGGCTAGTATTTTGGTGAGAATTTTTGCATCCATGTTCATCAGGGATATTGGTCTGTAATTCTCCTTTTTGATGGGGTCTTTGTCTGGTTTTGGGATCAAGGTAGTGCTGGCCTCATAAAATGAGTTTGGAAGTTTTCCTTCCATTTCTATCTTTTGGAACAGTTTCAGAAGAATAGGTATTAATTCTTCTTTAAATGTTTGGTAGAATTCCCCTGGGAAGCCATCTGGCCCTGGGCTTTTGTTTTTTGGGAGATTTTTGATGACTGCTTCAATTTCCTTAGTGGTTATAGCTCTGTTCAGGTTTTCTATTTCTTCCTGGTTCAGTTTCCTCATTTTTTAAAAGATTTTATTTATTTATTTATTTGACACAGAGAGAGAGAGAGGATGAGAGCGTGCACAAGCAGGGGGAACAGCAGAGGGAAAAGGAGAAGCAGGCTCCCCGCTGAGCAGGAAGCCTGATACTGGGTTCAATCCCAGGACCCTGGGATCATGACCCAAGCTGAAGGCAGACGCTTAACTGACTGAGCCACTCAGGCACCCTTTACTTATTTTTTTAATTTAAATTTTGTTAGTTAACATACAATGCAATATTGGTTTTAGAAGTAGAATTCAGTGATTCACTTATATACAATACCCACTGCTCATCACAGCAAGTGCCCTCCCTAATACCCATCACCAATCAGCCCATCCTCTGCTCACCTCCCTCCATCAACCCTCAGTTTGTTCTCTATCGTTAAAAGTTTCTTATGGTTTATGTCCTCTCTCCTTTTTTTCTTTTCCCCTTTCCCATTGTTCATCTGTTTTCTTTCTTAACTTCCACATATGAGTGAGATCATATGGTATTTGTCTTTCTCTGACGGACTTATTTCACTTAGCATAATACACTCTAGCTCCATCCATGTCATTGCAAATGCAAGAGTTCATTCTTTTTGATGGCTGAGTAATATTCCACTATATATATATATAGTACATATATATATATATATATATATATATATGTATGTATGTATATTCCACTTCTTTATCCATTCATCTGTCAATGGACACTGGGCTGTTTCCATAATTTGGCTACCGTAGATAATGCTACTATAAACAGAGTGGTAGTGCACCCCTTAGAATCTATATTTTTGTATCCTTTGGGTAGATACCTAGTAGTGCAAATGCTGGAAGTTCTATTTTTAACTTTTTGAGGTACCGTCTCCTGACTGATCCCAGGTTGATGAAGAACTCAAAACCCCAGCGTGGTGACTCCCCTTGTCATTTGTTGTCTTTCACAAAGCGCTTTTGCAGGAATTTGCTTCTTCAGAACAATGTCAAAATAAATCACTCTAGGCAGTCCCTCCTTCCTCAGATAAAAACAGTAAGATTTACAGAACCAAATCCTAGCTATTTCCAGGATTCAACTTTGCCCCTCATTAGATACACCTTTTCAAGATTTATTAGCCACTATTTTGTTTTAAGATCACAATCTGAGCTAGATGTTGAATTAGTCTTCATTGACTTTTCTCAGTGGAATACTGAACTTGATTGACATCTTTCCGTTCTTTTGAAGTGTTTTCCCATAAAGTAATACTCAAAAAGATATAAACATCTGATAAATTGCAAGTGTCTGATGAGAAAGTGGGGAGCACCGATTTAATTCAGCTCATTAGCAGGCAGCCCTGGGAATCTAAGAACTGGCCTTGACTCTGGGCCCCATGAGTTATTAGGCATGTAAGCTTGCGCAAGACACCAGAGTGCTGAACCTAAGTCTTCCCACATGTAGAACAGCTAATGCCTTGTGGGACTATTAGGGAGAATAAGTGGTTTCTGTCCAATTCTGTAAGTAGACTGTCTTGAGTAAAACCTGTATTGTTAGATAAAGACATTGGACCTATCCTCAGAATAAAACAAAACATCCTGCCTTTAAAATTTCTATAAAATACAGCTGGGTAATTTACACAGTTCTCTGGACCCAGAGACTAATTTCTTTTCCATCTTGTTGCATCTCTAAAAGAAGAGGTGTCTTCAATGCCTGCTTTCAAACTATATTACTTGGAGCCTCAGGGATCCTTAAAGTCACTTCAGGGGCTGACGTGAAGATCAGCAGAAGCAGGACAGGAGACAGGAGACCAGTGGGGAGCCTTTGACCACTCAGGAAGGTTCTGGCATCCCATAAAGGAATCTCTGGTCAAACTAGCATGAAAACTAAAGACATTTGTCAACTCAGGATCAAGTCCAGTGGTAACACAGCTTCAGTGCCTTAAAGATAGCCACAAGGACCAAGTCTTTGCATTTGGTCCATTCTCTCATCCTCGGGGTCGGCTTCCCTCTGGAGCCTGGGGACAATTGCTTATAATCTTCTCAGCTTCACATATGATCCACTGACACCTTGTGGAAGAAAAGTGTCACCTCCTGCTTCACTATTAGGATCTAAGACTACTTTCCCAGAACGCATACCAGCCCTTACCCGATAACTCATCAGCCAGGGGAGGCCCTAGCTTCGTTTGCAAGAAACAAGGCAAAGACCAGCCACTGCGGTGGGGTCAGCTTTCCCTGAGATGCACAGCTGCTTGGGGGTGGACGGCCACACAGAAAAAAACAAAACAAAACATATTTCCAGTAGGAAGGAAGCAGCGGGACTTGGAAAAGTGAACCTATTGCAAAAAGGTATCAGGAGACCACTGACCCCAGTGGCGTCCAAGGTTCTTGTTGGTTATGGCCCCTGTGGAGGGTAGCCGCGTATTATTTCTGAGGGCTGCTATGGTAACTTACCACAGCCGTGTGGCGCAAAACAACAGAATTTATTTTATCACCGTTCTGAGGCCCGAGTGAAAAATCAAAGTGTTGGCAGAGCCCCGCTTCCTCCAAAGGCTCTAGGGGAGAACCTGTTGCTCGCCCCTCCCAGCTTCTGGAGGCTCCTGGCATTCCCGGGCTGCTCACTGCCTCACTGCTCTCTGCCTTGTTGGCCACATGCCCCCCGCACCCATCTCTGTCAACTCTCCCCCTGCCTCTCCCTCCTGATGACACGCTTTATTGGATTTAGGACCCACCTGGATAACCCAAGATGATCTCATCCCGAGATCCTTAGCTTCATTACATCTGCAGCAACACTTTTCCAAATAAGATAAGGTTTACGGGTTGTGGGGATTAAGATGTGGATATACGTTTTTGGGGGAGGGGAGGGGGTCACCATTCAGCCCACTACACCGAACCACGGGGCTGTTGCGATGCGGTGTCTTTAAAAGTTCCAGTGCAGTGCAGCCCCCAGTGAGTGTGTGATAAATAGTGGTTGAATCTAAACCCATTTATTCATCTCTGCAGACTCAGCTGGTACTTCACTCACTCCCGATGCCATTCCTCCTGGGGTTGTTGGCAGAAGGCAGCATTCACTTGGCCTGAACAAGAAACCTGTGAGCCAACGGAACAAAGGGGAGAGCTGGGATGGGGAGTCAAAGACAGAGGTGAGCAGGTTGACCCAGATGGCAAGGAGAAGGAACAAGATGGCATGACAGCAGGGGTGCAGTGTGTGTGTGTGTGTGTGTGTGGCGGGGGGGGCGGGGCGGGAAATGGTGCACACAGGACTGCGGGCCACCCTGCCTCACCGCTGTCTCAGTCCTGCCATGGGTTAGAAATACATCCTCAAGTCAAGCAACAAGCACCAGAGCACATCACTTCTTCCTCTTGAAAAATTCACAATTTCATAAAGGGTACACTTTACAGACCTAACATCCGAGATTATTTTCCTCCTGGGCAAACACATCAATCTTCCCAATCCCTCATTTTCAAATAATAACCCAGGCAGTTTTCTCATTACTCTGTTTTCCACTTTTCAAAGAAAGGTGATGCTTAAATTTCATATTCAGATTTCATGCTCAGCCAATTTTCCCAGCTGGAATGAAGGGACCATGGGATCATCTACCCCAGCCCTGCTGCATCTTATAGAGAAGGAATCAGAGGCTGGGGGACATCATCTCACTTGGCCAGAGTCAAGGGCTTGGAGGGAAAAGCTACACTGTCAGAGGAATGGCTTGAGCAAAACCCCAGATGGAAAAGTTTCCTGGAAATCCAGGGAGTCACATAGGAATGGAGCGTGGAGTGGTGACCTTGTCCCTTTCCTGGGTCACCAGCTTGAGTCCAAAATTTCTATTTTGTCCCTTAAATTATCCTTCAGATTCTTTATGTAATCTCATTTGCCAAATAAAGGTTAGACACTTAAACTGTAAAAGTTTCATTATTCGGGCGCCTGGGTGGCTCAGTTGGTTAAGCGACTGCCTTCGGCTCAGGTCATGATCCTGGAGTCCCAGGATTGAGTCCCGCATCGGGCTCCTTGCTCAGCGAGGAGTCTGCTTCTCCCTCTGACCCTCCCCCTCTCATGCTCTCTCTCAAATAAATTTAAAAAAAAGTTTCATTATTCATGTTCTGGAGACTCTGAGCAAGTGAAGTGAATCCAAAGTATGAAATAATAAGTTCTAGAGCTTTGTCATCGATTGTATTAAATGTGCTATTTGTCACCAGCCATTGACATGCACTTAGCATCCCCAAACTGATCATTACTATACTCACCTTTGTAAAAATACTTTTTTTTGGTCAGCTTGGGCAAAAAGCCAAAAGTCCAAAATGACATGATGAATGGAAGAGATCATCGAAGAAAAGAGCAATCTTGAAACCTTGAACTGAGCAAGTAAAATTGCAAAACTGCATCTCTGCCCTCTGTTCTCTGTCCGGCTCTGATGGGGTTGGGCCTGGGGCGGTGGGGGGTGGGTGCGGGGAGTGGTGCGCTGGGCCAGAGAGAGCAGCTCAGCCAACACTGCCTCAGTGTCCCCACCGTGAAAGCCTGACCGGAGAATTTAAGTGAACTGTCCCTGATCGCACATTCGGTTGGTAAAATGGGTGGGCTGGGAAATTCTGTCTGTTGACATTGGTGCTGTCCACAACTCCAGGTTGTGAAACCAGCAACTCAGAGTATGACTTCGTCTAAAATAAAAGTATCTGCCCAAAGGCTTTGGAAACATTGCAAGTAGAATAATTGCCTTGGCAACCGCAACAGAGTCATTGTATCAGTCAAGGTTCAATCAGAGAAACAGAGCCAGTAGGATGGGGGGGTGCGGGAAGCAGGAGAGGATGGGAGAAGGAGAGGGAGGGGGAGAGGGGGGAGGGAAAAGGAGAGGGAGAGGGAGGGAAGTGGGAGGGAGGGGGAGGGTGGGGGAGAGAGTGGTTACAAGACTGCAGGGGCCGCCAAGCAGGTATGAAGGCTGTGGGGCAGGCCTCAGGGAAGATCACAGGCAGGCTGGAGCCCCACAGGCCTGTGCACAGACAGGAGCCTCCCTCCTTCCTCCCAGGAAAAGCCTAAGCACTCTTCTAAAGTCTTCCCTGATTAAGTCAGGCCCACTCAAGATAATCCCCCCCAATTCAAAGGCAGCTGATTATGGACTACAATGGACACATCGTGGATTCTTCCTTCACAGCCGCATCTAGGTGAGTGCTTTCCTGAGTGATGCCTGACTTGTTCAGCCCCAGCCAAGGGGACAAGCCGAGAAGCGATCATAACCATCACGGATCCCTGGTGAGAGTGCCCCAAGTCCATGGCAAAGTTTTCAAATTTTATTTATAAGGAAGGAATAGTTTCAAGAGATGCCAAGCTTCCAGATGTATTACTGGCTATAAAAAAAGGCCGTATGGCTGGATTCAATCCATTCATATTTGTTAAGGAGTCTGCATCTGTTTTCATGAGAGTGGCTTCTAATGGCTTTTTTCTTTCTTGGAATCTCCCAGGCTTCAGTTTCATGAGTATGCTAACAACAGGGTGGCAGTTCATCTCGGGTGGGGGTAGAAGCTGTCGGAGATGCAAGGGGACTTGCCGGGCACTGGTCATGTCTTTCGATCCGTGTGCTGTTTACATGGGTGTGTTCCCCTTGTGAAGATTCACTCATTTGCACGCCAATGAAATAGGCACTTCTCCACGTGTAGGTGTGACTGGCCAGGTCTTTAGGAAGCAGACATTAAGAAGGGATGCATGGGGTTTTCTAGGGGGCGGGGGGCATCTGTGAGGGGTGATGGGGAGAGGAGCCCCCAGAGGCGCGCAGAGCTTTCAGACTGCAGTACAGATTGACCTCTGTGGAAGGAGACAGGGAAGGAAAGGACATCGACTAGAAAGACACCCCCACGCAGTTCTGGGAAAGGCTCCTTGGGGCCGTCCGCAGACCCAGAGCAACCTGTCTGCATGGGGCGAAACATGTTAACTCTGGCTTCCCCGCTCTGCTCAGTCGCCCTGGGAGCCGTTTGGGGGCAGGTCCCAAAGACGCAGAGGCTGGAGGCTGGAGGCTGACCGCCGCAATCCTCCTCGTGGCAGAGTCCCTCTTACAGGGAGGGCTGACTGGCGGACACCAGCGCCGCCCTACAGCGACTGTGTGGTGGTGCTAGGAGACTCAATGCCCCTCGCTTGCAGATGAGAAAAGTGTGATTTAGAGATGAGAGCAACACACACAGGCCCCAAACTGGTGAGTCTAGTGGATGCAGAATTCCAGCCTCAATGATCCTCTTGGGTCCCGTCTTCGTTTCCTTCCCATCTGCAGGTCTTCCGCGGTGTACTGAATCCTCCACGTGCTCCCTTTATCACTATAGACACGTACCCATGAGCAAACGGGTCTGACGGGTCTGACCCTTAAAACATTCCTCTGCGTGCTGGGGAGCTACTGGAAACTTGAGGAAACCATGTGTTAATGAAGGCAAAGTCCTCTCGTGTTGCTTTGCAGATAATCCTCCTCAGAAATTGTTGATAATTCGTGTTCTGGCTATTTTTTCCGAGGCTGAATTCCTCAGAGGTGAAGCAGTGCAACTTTGTAATACCTGAAGCAGAACTAATTTATGTTATGAGCACAGGGATTCATCCAACAGCCACCAAAGGGCACCCACTTAGAAGCCGGAGATCAACCTCGTAAGACAACAAAGCAAATCATGCTCATGCCCCCTGCGGAGGGAAGCAAAAGGCCAGGAGACTGGAGAGTGCAGGACAGCCTGTGGGTCAGGCCAACTGCCAGCCAGCTGTGCAGGGAAGGAGGGTCTCTCCAGTTAGAGACACGGGGGAGGGGAGCCCTTACCTCTGACGGAGGGCCCAGGGAGCAGGCCAGGAGACAGCCCGTGCCCTGAGTCTGTGCTCCCGCTTCAGTTTCCCCTCAGATGGAAAAGACACTCTGAGAGGGTCTTGTTCCTCCTGGATCCGTTTCCTTTTGCTATTGTAACAACTCCAAATTTAGTGCTTAAAACAAAATTATTCTCCTGCAGTTCTGGGGGGCCGGAAGTCCTATTACACACCTTGTGGGGGCTGGAATCATGGCATGGGCAGATGGTCTTCCTTCTGGAGGCTCAAGGGAGAATCAGCTCCCTTGCCTTTCCCAGTTGTTAAAGGCGCCTGCCTTCTCTGGCTCTTGGCCCCGAAACCCTAATCTGCACTTGACAGCAAAGCTCCTCCTCTCGGACTCTGATCTACCTGCTGTCCTCCCTCGGGAGGCTTTAGGGTCAAATCCATGTCCTTGTCTCTTTCAGATTTTGGAGGGCATCTGCATTTCTTGGCTTGTGGCTCCTTCCTAGGTCTTCAAGCCAACGGCATAGCATCTCCAAATCTCTCTGTCCCCCTTCTATTCCCCCTTCCCTTTTCTCCTCTCCCCTGCCCTTGCAGTCCTGTTATTGCTCCTCCTCCGCCATGGCCACTTGAGGAGGTGCTCTTGGGCCTGGCACGGTCATCAGCATTGAGTGTGAGAAATGTGTGTGAGTGTGTGTGTGAGAGCATGAGTGTGTAAGTGGTGAGAGTGTAAGTGTGGCATGTGAGTAAGTGGTGTGTGAGTGAGGGTGTGTGAATGTGTGTGTGAGAGCATGGCGGTGGGTGGAGCATCCCAGTGCCTACAGTGGAGGGAGCAGACTTCAGCAAGTGTGGTCTCCATATAGAAAGAAACCACCTAATCAGACTCCTCTCTCCATCAGGCAAAGATGTCTTCACCTGCCTTCCAGCACAACAGCCCATTTCCTTGACTTTGCTCCAGCCTCCGTCTCAGCAATTCCTCCATTTCCTTTAATCTATTATTACCATCATGATTCTTAATAACAAAGCCCCCAGGGGCAGTCTTTGGACCTCTCTATCCGCACTCCCCCCTGGACTCCGTGCATGGGTGACCTTGACCAACAACATGGCATTAATGGCTGGTTGCCCATGAAAGTGCTCAAATTCTCATCTCAACCTAGTGACCCCACCTGACTCCCCAACACACCTGCTTGCATGGGCTAAAGGCATTTGAAACTTACCATGTAAAAAAAAACAAAGTTTGGATCCTTCCCCCAGAAATCTCCTTGTCTTACCCACCTTGGGTAAGTGGTAAGTGGCAAAACCCCTAGAGTCCCCTTGGCTTCCTTCTCTTGTACTCCCTCCAGCTCACCAGCAGGTCCAGTTGACTGTACCTACAAACTTACCCAATACCCGACCCCTCCCCTGCCAGCACCCCTTTAGACCACTGGGTTGTGCAATAAGATGCTAACATCTCACTGCTTCACACTTGTTTCAAGAGGCTATCCTCGAAGTAGCAGCCAGAATGACCCTTTATCTCAGGCATGGACTCTAGAAGCAGAGCCTGCAAAGGGGATTTGGATGCTCACAACATACTGAAGTTCTCTCAGGGAAAAAAAAATTCTGTAGGGGACACAGAATATGCAAGGAAAGAGAGCAGAGCCAGGATGGGGTCTCAGTACAGTCTGGCCTTAGCTTGATCCACAGTGGGGAGGGCTCTGAAGAATAAACCCTACAATAGAGCTGTCAGCCCTTGACATAAGAGCATTCTCAGTCACTTGCTCTGGACCAATGGTGGTTCTGGTCAACTGTGGGGTAATACTCCCCAGAAGGCAGCAGCTAAGAGCCATCAGCCATCAGCACTCACAGGGCAGGGGGCCGTTACCCTGTCATCCAGGCCAAGGGCACCTGGGTGGGTCATCAACAGCTTCTAGAACTGTGGTTCTCAGACTTGAATGTGCACGAGAATCAGCTGAGGGACAGTTGCCAGGTTCAGCAAATAAAAATATACGCCACGCAGATAAATCTGAATTTCAGATAAATAAGTACTTCTTAGTATAAGTATGCAATATTGCATGGGACATAGTCACATAAAAAACTATTCATTGTTTATCAAACATATTCAAATTTACCTGGGCGTGCTGTATTTTATCTCCTCCCTGGAGGCCTTGGTGAAAAACAGGCTGCTGTTGTTCCTGGTTCAGGAGGTCGGGGGTGAGGTCTGCGAATGTGCCCTTCTAAGAAACTCCCAGGTTCAGCTGATTCTGCTGATCCAGGGACGACACGCATGTTAAAAACGTCTTTTGTGTTATATACTTTTAAGAACGTAAATCAGATTGTGTTGCTCAAACCCTTCCAGGCCTTTCCATTCCCCTAAAGGAAAAGCCGAAGTCCTGACAAAGGCTTTTAAGGACCCAGGTACCCTGGCAATAACCCGCTCTTACCACGTTCCCTAGTTCCTTCCCCTCAGCCCTGTAGAGAAACTGGTTACACGGCTGTTTCTGGAACAAACTGGAGTCCAAGCTGAGGACCTTTGCACAAATAGTCCCCCCGATTAAATGATTCTCCCCTAAATGGATGCAGGGCTTAGGCCTTCCACCTTCCCTTAATTCTACCTCTGACCCGATTTTAAATTGCACTGGGCACCCCCCACCCCCGCCGACCTGCTCTGTGCTGTTCATCTCTGCAGCACAGTCTCCATCCCACGAGTGAGAAAGGAAATCATTGCTTATTAGCTACCTCCTCCCACTAAACTGGACGTTCCATGAACACAGAGGTTGGTGGTGATTATCCCCACTTCTATTCACTGTGGGGATATCCTTCCCCAGCACTTAAGAAGTGCTGGACACATGGGTGGGATAGGAGTTTCAAGGTGGGAAGATGCCCTCACCAGACACCGCCAGGCTCACCGTTTGTTCATTCTGTGAACGTGGGAATTAAATCACCCCGAGTCCAAGGCACAAAGAACCATCTGCAGAAAGCAGCTCTTTTGCAAATGAGTAGAGCAAGTCATCCAGGTGTGTGGCGAAGGGGAATACGACTTTAAAAATGCCATTGCAAAAGGCCTTCAAGCAATCTGACCAGTCCACAATTGCCACAATTATTATTTGTTGCTGTTTCTAAAGGAATAATCAGGCCATGGTGGCAGGTGCGAGGTATGTCCCCTCCCTCACCAGATAGTGTCACAAGGATGAGGCTTAGAGCCCATTCTGACAAACACGCAAGCGTGCATTAGCAATCAGCACCAAGCAGCTCTATGCTCGACTTTTGTAAGTTCGGAGAGTTCCCTACACTTTGTCCCCGAGTGTTCCAAAGACAGCGTGAAAATTTCACGGTGAGCAAATGCAATATCTTTAAGGCAGGATGGGCCAAGCTTTTCATCTCTTCAGGGGATTTGAGACCTCCACGAAAGCAGAGAGGCCGAGGAGGAAGAACTCAGCCCCATAAATTGCTCTCCACACAGGGTACAGGGTAGATGCTGGGCTGATGGGCTGCTCCGTCCTGAGGTCCTTAGACCCTGTTCATCCAAGGGTGGTGGCATCCACATACGATTTCAAGCCAGCCGCATGGCTTGGCCATTGCTCATTGTGCTGAAGAGAAGTTACTTCTAATGTCCCTTAGAAACAGATGAGGTATTTAGAGTGCTTGGTAGTCCTCTCTAGAGATGAGAATCTCGTGAAGTGACTTCAAAGTGAACTAAAGGCCCCTACGGTATAGACTAAAGGTTTACAAACACCTTACGCTGTTTATACTGAAATATTTTTATTTAAACTACACATAGACAATTTGACAAATGTCTATGTATTAACTTTAAAATGTGTTAGCTAAAATCGTCAACACGTGTATCAAAATAAGCACTATTAAATGAAATAGTTTCAAGATGCTTTAACACCAAAGCTGACCACTGAACCCAAAACTCTAATTCATTGAACTCACTGGATTGACCAGTCCTGAGGACAAATAAAATGAAATAAACCTACAACCACTGTAGACTGCTTAGATTAGATTCCAGATTCTTAACTCTAACCGTGTACATTCTGTTTGTGGGGTCTTCACCCTTGGAACGACTTAACCATCTCTTATGGGTCCTAACAGTTAAAACCTGACATTTAACTCCTCAAATAGGGGATAATCAAACTTGCAAAAAAAAGTCCACACAACTGGTGAGCTTGTTCATAACTAAGACACAGAGGTACACATTTAACAAATCTCACAGAAGTCTCAGCCTTTCTAGCCCCAAATTAAAACAATTTGAATTGAGAGTAATAGGAAATGCTTCGGGTCTTTAAATAGGCAGAGTTGGAATAAGTTTAGGGTGATTTGTAAATCTAAGTGGCTTAGAAACACTCAAGGGCTTTTAAATAAAGCAAAGTGTTCCCTTACAGCTCCCAGCCCCAGCCCCACCAGCTGCGGGAGGCCAGAGACCCGGCAAAGTCACTGTATCTTCCTCTACGGGGGTGACCAACCTCCGGTTTGCCCCGGACTAGGACCAAGGCATCTCCCAGGACACACAGAATTTTCAGTGCTAAAACTAGGACAGTCAGAGGCAGACAGGGATGTGCTGGTTGCCCCACCTAAACCCTCAGCTCTCCAAGAAAAATGCCCCCCTCTGCCGACGGCTGTCCCAAGGCCAGGGAAGACCTCCCATGAGTGGTTTTCTCACTCACAGTAAGCTGCGGAGCCCCAGAGAATGGTTGCAAGCCTCTCCCCTCTGCCCTGCTTAGCAGTGTTCACGGCTCTGACCCTGAAGACCCCAGCTGCCCCTTGTCAGCTCCCAAAACCCAGCAGGAGGCTGCCAGGGGCAGGGCAGGTGAGGGGCCGCTGACGCAGGTGGCTATCTTTCCAGCTAACAGGGGGATGGGGAGGAAGCAGGCTTATAAAGAGGCAGGTTGTAGTCCCCTCCCCCCATAGGTGGTCTTGGCTGGTGTGAGCTGTCGGCCCTGCCCTGGGTGGTCAGCCCCCAGTGGTCCCAGCCACGCTGCCCGAAGCTCGCTGACGGGGGAGGGGGGGTTGCTATGTGTTTGCTTTCAAGCTGGCAAGGTCGGCTCTTTCTCTGGGTTCCTTCCTCCTGAGGAAGTTGCTGTCTTCTTCTCTCTCTCATCCTACTAAAGCCTCAGGAGGCTCCAGCCCACAAAAGCCTGTTTTAGCGCACCTCCACATCTGAGGCCTTTCCTTCCCCCTCCGGAGAGGATCCCAGGAGCACGTCCTTGGCTCAGAGTGCTTGGGTTCTTTCATCCCCCAGAACAGGGCGAGAACCCTGTTTTTGGGCCACCCCTCGTGGGCCCAACCTCGGAGGGAATCCTAGAGCAGGCTTTCAAAGGCTGCTCCTGCTACATGGAAATCAGTCTTGGTGGGAGAACGCTAGACAGGTCCCCGCAAAGCCTCTGAATCAGAAGTTGGGAAGCCTGGAGATCTGTGGCCTAGTAGTCTCTGGCCCTTCGTGCCGGTCTTCATGAGCTGGGTTATTAACGGGTTCAGAGCGGAGAGCTAGCCATGGTGTGGCATTGCGTAGATAAGCCTGAGCCGATGTGCTGTCAGCTACCGAGTTCTTACATTCTAGCTGCTTCCTTTGAGCAACAAGACTGGCCGCTCACTTAGAGCACCAGCCGTGGTCTCCTGCCCCCCACCCCCACCCCTGCCCGGGGTCCTGGAGGTCTACCTGGCTTCTGGGATCTGAATTCATGAGGGTCAAGACTCCTGATCCCTGTTCATGCTGGATCCACCCAGCACCCGAGTAAGGTGCTCAGCAGCAAGGAGATGTGCAAGGATTTTGCCACAGTTTTGCCTGAGATTCAGGAAGCTGGTTCCTTTTCTGGGCAGTGACTAAAATAGGCTCTTTTCCTCAGACCTCTCTAATACTCCGCCAGACTGCCTAGTCCTGGAATGAGTGGTAGCGGGGGGAGTCATTTTTGGCTGTAACTGTCCCTCAAAACCTTAGGACCACCTCTCCCTAACTTATGAAGTATAGGGACCTCCACTTCTGTCCCTAAAGTGCTCTCCGGGCACCATCGCTAGCGAAGAGCTACAGAATGTAACCTTTCTTGTAAAGCTTAAAAGTCATTCCTGCATTAAGACTGGGTGTGGCATGACCTAAAATGCACCAAAACCATCCCCCCCCACCCCACCCCCACCAAACGGCAGGGGCTCAACATTCCTTGCCAGTTCTCCTCTAGTCAGCATTCATGTCCCCAAGGGGAGGTGACCCTGATCCTAGTTCCCACCTTTCCTAGTGACCTGGTTGCACACTTACTCTCCCCAGCAGAACCCCTAATCCTCTACCTTGGAAAGGACGGAAAATCTGGTCAGCTGGGGCTTTCTCAAAGCACCCCCAAGTCCCTGTTGGAAAAGGAATTTGGACCCAGTTCTATTCAATCCATTGGCTCTTATTTCATGATGCTTATTTCATAAACAGCCATGTGAATCTAGTTGTAGCCTGACGTTCCTACCCCGGTAAACCTGGGTTTTCTTAATTGCCTTGGAGTCCTCACCTGCAAAACCGGGAGCAGGCAATAGCTCCCGAGGCTTTCATGGACCCCACTTCAACGTGGAGTAGGCCCGAAGCCGGGGGACACCAGCTGTACCACTTCTGTGGGTGGTGGAGGCCTCCAGCTGGAAGTGGGATGCTAGCTGGATTGCGCGAGGCGGCCCCCAGCACCGCCTCGAGCGGCCAGCAGATGCAGCTTGTTCTAAATGCAGGTGATGTTGGCGTTCCTTGTGGGAAACGGGGAAATGCAGAGGACTCGGAAGCGTCTGTGAGCCTACAGCTCCGTGAGCGAAATGACATGGAGCATTGCCTAGCTTTATGCTGTCCTGCTATAAATATTGCTACGTCTTTAAGTCCCCCTTATGGTGCAGAAAACACTGCGGTCCCACTCCTATGAGCTTAGGGGAAGCCACTACAGATCCTCCTGCCTCGCTCTCAGCCTGGCTTTCTGCTCTAGTGTGTCCAAGCTGTCGTTCCCTCGATCTGTCATTGCCGAGAAAAATTGTCTTTAGCATCTTGCCAGTCAAAAGTCCTCCCTTCCACACAGTAGGAGGTGGGTGGGCGGGGGACCACGTGGGAGCCTACATAAAGGAATAATGTAAAGATGACTGCAAAGCTGAGCACCTAAGTGCCTTTGTTGGTATGGTATTAATATTGCCTTAAGAAACGTGGAGTAGAAGGTGGCTGGTCTAGTCTGTCTGTAACTCTTATATTCTCACTATGCCGCACCCTCCACTCCTACAAGCAAATGTACGTACAGTGTACGTGTTGAGGTGGTTCACTGAAATAGGTCCTGTGCACCTGGCAACTTACACATTGTCCCCTGAGGTCTGAGCTGAGGCCATTTAGATCTGATCCTGTGAAGGGCGGGTGAGCCCAGGTGGTCCCTGTGATGGACCTTGGGAGGCTCCAGGTGCTTGGTGTACAGACCCCTTAGCCTCCAGGGGAGGCAAAGCTTGTTTTCCTAGATGAAAGGTCTGTTCATACAGGCATGCCTCAGATACTGCGGGTTCTTCCAGACCACCACAATAAAGTGGTCAGATGAACTTCTTGGTTTCTCAATGCATATAGAAGTTGTTTCTGCTATACTGTAGTCTATTAAGTGTGCAAGAGCATGGTCTTAAAATACATACCTGAACTAAATCCCTAAAGATGCTAACCTTCATCTGCGCTTTCAGCGAGTCCGTATCTTACTGTCGGTGGAGGGTCCGCCCCAATGCTGACGGCTGCTGACTGATCCGGGTGGTGGCAAGTTCTTAAGACAACAAATGAAGTTTTCCACATGGACTCTTTTCCCCCAACTTTTTCTCTATAGCTATGTGATGCTGTTTGATAGCATTATCCACAGAACTTTCAAAACTGGGGTCCTCTCAAGCCCTGCTGCCTTATCAACTTAGACTTATGGAATATTCTAAGCTGTCCTCCCAACAGTCTTCACATCATCCTCTCCAGGAGCAGCTTCCATCTCAGGAAAGCACGTTCTTCGCTCCTCCCAACGGGCACCTCCACATCCATTCGTTCTAGCCTAAGATCGCGGCAGTGTGGTCCCAGTTCAGGCTCCACTTCAGATTCTGGTTCTCCTGCTCGCTCTACCACATCTGCGGGGATGTCCTCCACTGACGTCCTGAGCCCCTCAATCAACCACAAGCCCCTCCATCATCCACTGCATCCCCTTCTTCCAAACTTCTGTTAATGTTGACATTTCAACCTCTTCCCATGAATGTTCTTAATGGCATCTGGAGCAGTGAATTCTTTCCCAGGCTTTCAACTTGCTCTGCCCAGATACATCCAAGGACCCCATCTATGGAAGCTATATCCTTACAAAATATATTTCCTAAGTAAGGCTTGAAAGCCCAAATTACTCCCCGATCTGTGGGTTGCAGAAAAGTGGTTAGAAGGCATGAACACCTTAATCTCGCTGTAGTTCATCAGTTCTTGGGTGACCAGGTGCATGGTCAGGGAGTTAATTAGATCTTTGAGCAGCAGGTCTCAACAGGAAGCTTTACTCCATAAACCATGTTAAGTCATCCAGGCTTTGTTCCACTGATGGAGCACAGGCAGAGTAGGTTTAGCCTAATTCCTTAGGGCCCTAGGATTTTTGGAATGGTCAATGAGCATTGGCTTCAACTTGGTCACCAGCTGCATTTGCCCCTAACAAGAGGCAGCTCTTCTCAAAATTCCTGGCTTCAAACCTCAATCGAATAGGAGTCCTAGATGGCATCATCTTACAGTATAAGGCTGTTCTTGTTATAAAGTCTTCACTATCTTATCTAGATCTTCTGAATAATTTGCTGTATCAACTTATACTTCCGTTATGGAGGCGGTTTTTTGAATCTCAGGAACGGCCTTCTGCCAGCTTCAGACTTCAGCCTCCCCACGTCCCTCTGCCCTCACAGAATTGGAGCGTTAGGGCCTTGCTCTAGATTAAGCTTTGGCTTGAGGGAATGTTCTGCCGGGCTTGACCCTCCACCTGGACCGCTCACTTTCTCCATATCCACAATAAGGCTGCTTGGCTGTGTTCACCAGAGAAGCACTTCTCATTTCCTTTAAGAACTTTCCCTTTGCATTCACAACTTGGTTAACTGTCACGAGGCCTAGCTTTTGGCCTGTCGGCTTTCAATGTCCCTCCTTCACTAAGCTTGGTGGTTTTCGATGGTTTTCGACTTAGTGTTCAAGTGGGAAGAAGGGGCCCATCTCCCTTTGAGACCATTGTAGATTATTAACTGGTTTAATTTCAAGATTGTGTGTCAGGCCTGAAGAGCAGGTCAATGGAGTAGCCCAAACCCACCTATCCATTAAATTTGTGGTCTTACGGTTGTGGTTCGTGGTGCCCTGAAACCATTACAGTTATAACCTCCAAAGATCCCTGATCACAGATCACCATAACAAATAGAATAATGAAGTCTGAGATGTTGTGAGCTACCAAAGTGTAATATAGAGACCATAAATTGGGGCGGAGGGGGGAGGAGGAATATACAGATAGACTTGCTCCCTGCAAGGTTGCCACTAACCTTCAATTTGTTTTTAAAAGTGCAATAGCACGAAGGATGCCTGTACAGGCTGATAGAGAGCATTTTCTGTGGCTGTCTTCTCCAGCAAGAGAAAACCTTTTTCAAGGTATTTGGGCATTAGGTCTTCTGTCAGGTCCAGAAGAATACTTGGAGCGTTCCAACTGAGGGCTTTCCAGAGCTCCTAGGTACATGGTTTTGCTGAGGACCTCTAGGCACTGGGGTCTGCCCTGAACTATGCCAAGTTCTGGGGATGGTGGCTACTTTCAAGAGGAATCCATTCTATCCAGCTCCAGGGGAACGAACCCTAGCTAGACTCTCCTGGTAAGGTTCTGAAGGCCCCAAATTGGAACCCAAACAGGAGCCGAGTAGACTGGACTGAGCAAGTTTGCACTTGGGGCAGCCCCCTTAGACGTGGGTTTGCCTGAAGTTTCAGGCTCCATGGTTTCAGGTTTCTTTCCCTTACCCATGGTTTGTCTGGTCTTGAGTGTGTGTGTGTGGTTTTTTGTTCAGACTATTCTAAGACCTCATGGACTCCTAGGAGCTATGTTCCTCTGGCTCAACAGCTCTGAACTTGAGTATAGCCTAGTAGCTAATAATTCCTTTTGTAGAGGGAAAGTTTTTACTGAAATCAAGTGGTAAGAATTAGCAAAGGTTAATACCAAGTGTTGGACCCTGGGCTGGGATTATGGTGCAGCAAGAAATACAAAGTGAATAGTTGGAGAAAAGTTAGCAACTGCTGGTCTGGTCTAGTTCTGCAAGGAAGAGGCTCCATCAGAGGGCTAGGTCATATGGAAAAGCCTCCAGATAAGAGCATCCTTGTTCTGTGTGACAGGTGTGGTTAGAGGTTGGCAACGGAGTTTGAAGCCAAGTAGAGAACCCTGAACTTGGAGCTCTACAGGGTTTGTCCTTGCCAATCCTAAGCTATTGGTGAACTGTGTAAGTGGGATGCCTGTCAGTTATATGCTACCAGATCCTGCTGTCGGTATTGGTCCTTGTCTAATGAGGTTGGCCATAGTTAGGGACACAGGCTGCCAATGAGCCAGGCTCTGTCTTGGCATCAAGAACCCCTTGGGAGAAGGAGGGAGGTGGGGAGCTCTCCTAGATTCCTGATCTGAGAATTAGTATTCCCATAATGTGCACAATAAACATTGGTATGAAGCTACAGGTGTTGACTAAACTGAACTTGGGGTAAATTGCACCTTGGTGACCAGCATGTGTGCTGGGTAGGCAACTGCCTGCTTGAAGTACACAAAAATAACAGGAGCTCTGAATCCTGGGTGCTCTCCATTTGAGAGCACCCACATCCACATCCTTTTCTCCGATACCAGGATCCCGAGATCAGACTTAGAGCCGGTCTTCCTGCCATGGCGTGAAGGCTTTATGTGACAGTCTGACAAATTGAATCAAGATCTACTTAAATGGGTAGAATGTCCCTGTGGGCCTTTAGTTTGGGTCCCAGATGATGTGGCCTCCTTTGAAGTGTATCCCTGTGGCTGGATTTTGGAGGATGTGACTATACCTTCCCTTGAGTCTCACTTTCAAGTCAGCAAAAATGAACATGAGCCTGGTAGACCTCCAGTGCCATCCCAGGACATCTCTGAAAATGTGGCTCTTTTTGTGAGCATAGGGTCCTCCTGTGTAGAACTGGCGTACACCTTTTACAATGGGTGGTGGATCAGGGCAATGCTTCAAAAGGAATGGATCTTTGTTGAACCCTCTATTCTAATAGCTGACTTCTGGAGCTTGTTCTTAATGAGAGCTGTTAGTTGAAGTACCCCACTTTGTTTGACCTAATTGGCTTTATTAAGCTATTCATGAATCAGCAGCAATCTGTACAAGTAGAACGATACTCTGAGGAGTTGTACAAAATGGAACCTTCTTACAGGCAGGAAGGTGGGGCAAGGAAACCAGAGGAAAGGATGGTTTCAGGCCAGGCCATATTTCAGGGGGATGTTAACAGTAAGGTGGGTTTTTTTTAATCATCCAGACTACTTCACAAGTGCTGATGAGGAACTTTCAGACGGACTGCTATCCCAGTCTTGGGAGGGGGTTAAAGTACCCTGTTCTTAAGACTGTAAGGAAACCAAACTCCCTATAGTCAAGGGGGATAGACCGTTTCCCAGGATATGTGTGCTTTTACTGAGCATTGAGTCCAAGGAGAGTAGACCCCAACGTAAGAGTCCTCTGAGGGAGATGGTTACACTAATGGGGCCAAAAGTACTGCCAAAGTCGTGCAGCATTGACTGTGATGAAAAGTTCTAAAAATGGGGAAAATAAGATCAGGAAAGCACTTAGAAGCAGACCCACCAGTTCTAATGGATTGATTCCTCCATCCCCAGCATGGCTGGCAAGTATCACTCTTGACTTCTATTAAGAACCACGGGTGGCTTTAACTTTCATTTTAAAGAGCAGGGCGACTAACAATACTGCTATGAAGTGAGATTGCTCAACCTGAATAAGCCAAAAGCAGAATCTATACATCGGTCACTCAAGAGCTCTGAAAATTCTATGGTGGGGAGTGCCTGGCTGGGGGAGGGCGAGCAAGAAGGTTTAAACTTTCTGATGTAACCTTGTAGTTGTCTGAAAAGTTCGAGTCTAATACAAATGGAATGTATTTTTCTCCCTCTTTCAGAACCGAGAACCAGGTCCTCATCTGAAATCACCAGAAAGATCGGAAGCATGGAATGATTATCTATCTTTACCATAGGCAACCTGCCTGAAGTAAGGGTTTGGGGCAAAATTGTGGCAGAACAGGGCTGGTTCCTCCTGCCCTAAATTGTGTCCTTGCCTGTGAGTGGAGGGCTGGAGACTCTTCTATACACCTGGGCTTCACTGTCCTCCAGAGGTAAAATCTGGGTAAGTCTGTGCTATGTACTTATGGTCCTCAAGGCTCTGAGGTCTCAGGGCTCCTGGGGGAGCCATGGTTTCTACCCCAGGGACCCAGACATATTTTGGCTCTTCTTTCCTTATTAGTATCTTCCTGAATTCTGTCCTCGGCCTCCAGAGAATCTGGGGCCAGAGGTTCATCAGGGCCTTTGTGTACCAGTGTGCCTAGGGAAACCTGTCCAATGTTGCTGACAGGACTTCTAATTATACAGGTCATGGTGAGCCTGGAAACCTTCCTGTGCCTGGCCCTCCAAAGGGTGGCTTTCTGGGTTAGATGAACTTATCCCTTGGTTGCCTACCTGGGAGTTCCGGGACTCTTGCTAGGACATGCCATCTGTTTGCCAATACCTCCATGGTTCTGGCTCCTCAAGGCTGACTTCTCAGTTGTAGAATGCATATTGGGGATCGGTCACTGCGGTTATCTGTCCTGGAAAAATGGATAGAAAATACATTCTCCAGGATTTTTTCTACCCCACCATCTTCTGGAAATCTTTCAACTCTTCCTAGACTTGCATCTTCTCACCAAACCAGGATCTCCATCCTGAAAACTACTAATACTAGTGACAGCATGTTTGTAAGATGTTCCCAAATTTCTGGGTTCTGAATGTTCCAAACAGATTCCAACCTCCTCTTCTAAATGTGCCATGGAGATTTGGTCTAAAGGGGCTCTAGCCCAGATGCAGCCTGGTCCAGAGGTTGACTAGTCTCTAGGTATCTTGTTCATGTCTCCTTTGCAAGCTGTTCTTCGGTCCCCATTGCTCCTGCTCTGGGTTTGGTCTTGAGACTTTGTGACTTCAACTAGCCTCTATGTGCTTGTTTTCCCCCTCTGCTCTCCTCTCATGGAGCTCTTCTGAGCTGCCTCCCAACACATTCAAATACTACCTATCCCTACTAGAGTCTCCTAGGTGCTCCAAACGTGGGTTGTTCTGTGTGGATATCACCATTTCCCCTAAAGCAGGTACATCTCCACAGTTCTCCATCCCGCTCTGATGTTTGGAAGGAGTGTAAAATGACACTTCCTCAGTTTCCAGATGTCCTTGCACTGATGGTTTTGTTGGGATCTCAGGGATTTAAGCAGCTATCCTGAAGTTAGTGAGAAGGGGCTAAGGAAGAGCTGGTGTTTCCTTCGGTTAGGTTCTAAATCGGGCAATGGTGGTGCTACCATGACTACTAAGTGCAATGGCAGCTCCTAATGGGCTCCCCATCCCTTTCTGCAAACCCTCTGCAAATCCATGTCTGACTGATGGAGGGCCCTGGGAATGAGATCAGGGGGCTGAGGAAAGCTAAGCCCATGTATGAACTTAAGCCTGTGGTGACTTGTACTAGATGAATGAGCTTGGCAAGTGGTACTCTTGCTTGTGAATACGGACTTGTAAGGATGGCAGTCTTTGATCTGCTAACTTCTTGGCAATAACACTTTTTAAAGCTGGGTATACCCTAAACGAAGTACTTAAAACCGTGAAACCTGAGTGGAGCAGAAGCCAGGATTTTTGGTGCCAGAAAAGCACTACCTTGGCATCTTGTCTATAGTTGTGAAGCTCCACCTGTCGAGAATGGTGACTGGCAGTGCCCCTTCAGTGGTACCCAGGTGTTTTGCAGTGGATTTTCCTGAATACCACCTTTGCTACTGAAACTTAACATTTCCAATTGTCCTTCTTCCTACAAAAAACTCTAACTTTAACAAGGGACTATCTGATGACCGAGGGCTTTAATGCTATTTTGGTCAAACAGGTGGACTCTGTAGAACTACCACATTGCTTTAGAAAAAGAGTTAACTCTTGTGACAAGAGATCGCATCTTCGATGTCTGGATGCCTTAGTCTGTCAGGCTTTGCTTATGTACCCAGTACATGGGTCAGGCTAGGGGATGGCTTGGTGGCTACCTGCCATAGGACTGGTAACTCATCGAGGAAGTTGGCACAGAGCACAGGGCAGGGGCCTTCAGTTCTGGGCCTCACCTGGTTGAATGGCTGGATAGTAGAGAGCAGGTCTGACACTACCCTTGACCAAAACTGAAGATGGTGGTGGTATTCTGTATGACTTGGCATTAAGGCAATTCTGGCTCAGGACACTTGTCTAATGCTCTCTCCCAAGAACCGTCCACTGAAGTGAATATAGGTTGCATAAGACTAGTCTAGAAAATGCTGTGAGGCCTGTCCTGTGAAAGTTTGAGAAGTTCCTCCAGATGCCCGGTTCTGTGAACAGTTTGGGGCCAGTCTGGGTGTTGCTTTTTATTTTTAACCTTAAAAGCAGTTCTAGTTCACAGAAAAATTTGAAGGGAAACTTGAGAGACTTCTCATATATGCCCTTGCCTCACACATACAGCCTCCCTCATTATGAACCTCTCCCTCATTATGAACCTCTCCCTCATTA
>NW_023270415.1:78663267-78663457 GCF_011800145.1 Mirounga leonina
CCCTCATTATGAACCTCTCCCTCATTATGAACCTCTCCCTCATTATGTACCAGATGGTACACTTGTCCATCAATGAACCTTCATGGACCCATCCTCCTACAAAGACCAGTCCTCTGGGAACAGTGGTCTTGTTCTCTGGCTATTGTTCCCAGAGGACTGGTCAAGTCTTCCTTCAAGCTGATAAAACAAG